>NC_045427.1:634772445-634827445 GCF_902635505.1 Sarcophilus harrisii | reverse complement strand
GAAACTGAGGCGCGCGCCGGGGAGGGCCTGCCCTGCCCGCGGTGACCCGGGGCTGCCCAGGGTTGGACGGAGAACCACGAGTTCTCCGGTTCTAGGCCCGGCACCTTACCCCGCTGCCCCGGCGGGCCCCGCCATCCCCCAGCCCCACCTGCAGAGTCAGCGGCCGGTGAGCGCCCCGCCCCCGGCCCGGCCCGTCAGCAAGGGCTCCCCAGCATCGCCCCGCGTCCCAAAGCCGCCCCGGGCTCTTCTCCCCACAAAGCCCGGCAAGCCGGGAGCAGAAGGGAGGCCGCCCCTGGGATGGGGCAGTCGGAGAGTCTCCGGGGGCTTGAGAAACTGGCGATGGAGGAGGCAGGGACCGATGAAGGGTTAGTGCCCTCCGGGTCAGGAATCTCCCCAGGGCAACAGGCCGGTCTGGGGCTCTGGGACGCGGGGCTTGGGAAGTGCGGCAGCTCTGCAGCGCCTGGACCCCGGCGCCGGGGAGGGGAAGGGAGACTCGCGACCCCGAGCAGCCCACCTGGCCAGCGGGCACCTGCCTGAAGGGGCCGCCGCGGCCGGGAGCTCCCCCCACTCAGAGCGGCTCCCCCGAGCCCCTAGCCCGGTGCGATGAGGTCGTGAGACCATGGCTTTGACCTGGAAGGGGTTTTAGGGCGAGGTCTCTCACGTACCCAGAAGCCTCCTTCCCGCGCCCCCCCCCCCCCAATGTTACTCCTCCTACCTCTGCCTCCCTTCCTCAGCCTCACAGTCTCCCTTTAAGCAGCCAGGCGGGCGCCGGATAGCGCCTCGGCCTTGCGCACCTGAGTTCATCTCCCTTCTCAGACACTCATGAGATGGGTGCCCCTGAGCCAGCCACTTAGCCCCTTGTGCCTCAGTTTCCTCTAGTCACTTAACCCCGTGTGCCTCAGTTTCCTCCAGTCACTTAGCCCCGTGGGCCTCAGTTTCCTCCAGTCACTTAGCCCCTTGTGCCTCAGTTTTCTCAAGTCACTTAACCCCGTGTGCCTCAGTTTCCTCCAGTCACTTAGCCCCGTGTGCCTCAGTTTCCTCCAGTCACTTAGCCCCGTGTGCCTCAGTTTCCTCCAGTCACTTAGCCCCGTGTGCCTCAGTTTCCTCCAGTCACTTAGCCCCGTGTGCCTCAGTTTCCTCCAGTCACTTAGCCCCGTGTGCCTCAGTTTCCTCTAGTCACTTAACCCCGTGTGCCTCAGTTTCCTCTAGTCACTTAACCCCGTGTGCCTCAGTTTCCTCTAGTCACTTAGCCCCTTGTGCCTCAGTTTCCTCTAGTCACTTAGCCCCCTGTGCCTCAGTTTCCTCTAGTCACTTAGCCCCGTGTGCCTCAGTTTCCTCTAGTCACTTAGCCCCGTGTGCCTCAGTTTCCTCTAGTCACTTAGCCCCGTGTGCCTCAGTTTCCTCTAGTCACTTAGCCCCGTGTGCCTCAGTTTCCTCTAGTCACTTAGCCCCGTGTGCCTCAGTTTCCTCTAGTCACTTAACCCCGTGTGCCTCAGTTTCCTCTAGTCACTTAGCCCCGTGTGCCTCAGTTTCCTCTAGTCACTTAGCCCCGTGTGCCTCAGTTTCCTCTAGTCACTTAGCCCCGTGTGCCTCAGTTTCCTCTAGTCACTTAGCCCCGTGTGCCTCAGTTTCCTCTAGTCACTTAGCCCCGTGTGCCTCAGTTTCCTCTAGTCACTTAGCCCCGTGTGCCTCAGTTTCTTATAGTCACTTAGCCTCTAGCCTCAGTTTCCTCTAGTCACTTAGCCCCGTGTGCCTCAGTTTCCTCTAGTCACTTAGCCCCGTGTGCCTCAGTTTCCTCTAGTCACTTAGCCCCGTGTGCCTCAGTTTCCTCTAGTCACTTAGCCCCGTGTGCCTCAGTTTCCTCTAGTCACTTAGCCCCGTGTGCCTCAGTTTCCTCTAGTCACTTAGCCCCGTGTGCCTCAGTTTCCTCTAGTCACTTAGCCCCGTGTGCCTCAGTTTCCTCTAGTCACTTAGCCCCGTGTGCCTCAGTTTCCTCTAGTCACTTAGCCCCGTGTGCCTCAGTTTCCTCTAGTCACTTAGCCCCGTGTGCCTCAGTTTCCTCTAGTCACTTAGCCCCGTGTGCCTCAGTTTCCTCTAGTCACTTAACCCCGTGTGCCTCAGTTTCCTCTAGTCACTTAGCCCCGTGTGCCTCAGTTTCCTCTAGTCACTTAGCCCCGTGTGCCTCAGTTTCCAGTCACTTAGCCCCGTGTGCCTCAGTTTCCTCAAGTCACTTAGCCCCGTGTGCCTCAGTTTCCTCCAGTCACTTAGCCCCGTGTGCCTCAGTTTCCTCCAGTCACTTAGCCCCGTGTGCCTCAGTTTCCTCTAGTCACTTAACCCCGTGTGCCTCAGTTTCCTCTAGTCACTTAACCCCGTGTGCCTCAGTTTCCTCTAGTCACTTAGCCCCTTGTGCCTCAGTCTCCTCTCGTCACTTAGCCCCGTGTGCCTCAGTTTCCTCTAGTCACTTAGCCCCGTGTGCCTCAGTTTCCTCTAGTCACTTAGCCCCGTGTGCCTCAGTTTCCTCTAGTCACTTAGCCCCGTGTGCCTCAGTTTCCTCTAGTCACTTAGCCCCGTGTGCCTCAGTTTCCTCTAGTCACTTAGCCCCGTGTGCCTCAGTTTCCTCTAGTCACTTAGCCCCGTGTGCCTCAGTTTCCTCTAGTCACTTAGCCCCGTGTGCCTCAGTTTCCTCTAGTCACTTAGCCCCGTGTGCCTCAGTTTCCTCTAGTCACTTAGCCCCGTGTGCCTCAGTTTCCTCTAGTCACTTAGCCCCGTGTGCCTCAGTTTTCCTCTAGTCACTTAACCCCGTGTGCCTCAGTTTCCTCTAGTCACTTAGCCCCGTGTGCCTCAGTTTCCTCTAGTCACTTAGCCCCTTGTGCCTCAGTTTCCTCAAGTCACTTAGCCCCTTGTGCCTCAGTTTCAAGTCACTTAGCCCCGTGTGCCTCAGTTTCCTCAAGTCACTTAGCCCCGTGTGCCTCAGTTTCAAGTCACTTAGCCCCGTGTGCCTCAGTTTCCTCAAGTCACTTAGCCCCGTGTGCCTCAGTTTCCTCCAGTCACTTAGCCCCGTGTGCCTCAGTTTCCTCCAGTCACTTAGCCCCGTGTGCCTCAGTTTCCTCATCTGTACAATGAGAAGGAAAGAATAAGAGTCACAAAAGAGTGGAGCCCAACTCTTCCTTTATGATGTAGCTCAAACACTTTCTTCTACATGATCTCCGGCTGCCAGTGCCTTCCCTCCCGGGCTCCTCCTTCTTATTAACTTTACATTTGTTCAGAGTGTGTTTTTATGTGAACTCATTGTCATCAACATTAGAATGTAAATGGCTTGCAATTAGGGACTATTTCATTCTCTATACTTGTATCCCCCATACCTGGCACATAATTGATGATACATCCATACATTCATCCATGTATTTGCTGTTTGATCTCAGAGACCACCGAACCAAGCCCAAACCAGAATCCTTTCTGCTTCCTAAGGCACCACTAGTGGTCTCCGGTAGGGAATTGTTTTGTCAATGAAACAAACATTTTTCTCCTTGCCCCTGTTTGGCCGTCAGACCCCAGCAGAAAAGGCCTGTCTCGCCAGTTTCACTCAATTCAACAAATACTTATCAAGGGCCACTAAGCACAAGGTCCCAAGAATGATATGAAGAGAAAAACGAAAAAGCCCCTGTTTTCTAGGAGCTTACGTTCTCCTGGGAGCATGCAACACGGCCACACGTGAGTGCAACACAATCATTTGAAGAGGGAAGATCGCATCCAAATGGGGAATCCCAAAAGGTTTCATGGTGGAATCTCCAGTGACCTTGAAGAAAGACAGATGGTGGCAGGCAAATAAGGAAGGAGAGTAGGAGATAGAATGTCAAGCTAAGGAATAACCAACATGGCTCAATAACCAAATAACTCAACAAACAACACTTCTGTAGAGTGCATGAAGACAGATCAATGATAACTAGATAGATCTATCTGTAGGCATCCATCCATTTGGCATTTATTAAGCACTTACTTGTCCACTTTGTTTTCTGATTTTCCAAATAATAATATAATTATTTATATATAATAAATTATTAAATAGTTAAATAGTTTTTTAAAAAAGCATCAATTGATCTCAAGCATTTATTAAGCATTTACCAGGAGCCTGGGACTGTGCTAAGCACTAGGAATATAACGGCAATAACCTCAATTAGCATATGTTCTAATGGGAGCAAAGAACTCATAAAAGGGCACTGGAAAATAGGGTAGATTGAGGATGGGATAAAGCTAGTGAAAAGTGGAGAAGTCCAAAGACTGAATCTAGCCAAAAGTGACGAGAGGGACTGCAATCTCTCATGAAATGTTAGTTAGAGAGGAGAAATATGTGGGAAAGATAGCACATTACTCAAGGTAAACCTTGAATGCCAAACTAAGAAGTTTATAATTGATCCCAGAGTAAAGGTTCTTAACCTGAGATCTTTATATAAACTTGTTAGGTTTTTTAAAAATATTTTTGATAACTTAGTTTCAATGTAATTGGTTTCCCTTGTAATTTTATGTATTTTATTTTATGCATTTAAAACTATTATTCATAGGCTTCATCTACCATAGGGGTCTAGGACTTACACAATAAACAAGAACCCCCAGATTAGAGTCCAGTTTGTGAGCACAGGACTGATGTGGTTCAATCTGTGCCCTCATTTTGAATGTGAAGTAACTTGCTGGGAACCATCCAGGTAGAAAAATTGGATTTTTAACCACCATTCTCTAACCATAACTTCAATGATCTTTCTGCCACAACTTGATGTCCTCATTTATAAGGACCCCAACACTCACTGTTCATGAACCTTTCTGAACTTAGGTAGGCCAGTCTTTGTACTATGGACACACTGTCCCCTGACCGATCCTCCAAGCTGGACCAGCCTGGTACAATGATGTGACCTTGAAGCTGGGTCACTGCCATCTCAGGAAGAGGTCGCATTGGAAGAGAGCTTTGGTGGAGAGTTAGGAAAGTAACTGAAGATTCAATAGTGACTGTTCTATAACGGGGAAAACTCCAACTCAAACTTGGAAATACAAAGAAACAAAGTAGGAAGTGGTGACTTGGATGTTTTATGGAAGCAATCTTAGAGAAAATGGTTGGAGGGTTATTTTTCTAATGAACCTTAAAAAGAAAATGGGGGGAGGGACACGAAGAATGATTCAGAAAGATGGAGTGCTCCAACTCAGTGGTGATGTATTAACACATGTAAGAAATGAATTGCTTTAGCGGCATCCATCTCCGTGACTGATGGTCATTTTTCAAGACCGGAGAGAAAGCAAAGCAAAATCACGCCATCGCCCAGAGATCAAGAACAATAAACTGGCAAATTTCCACGGTAAAGTCAGGGGTAGGAAGAGCAATAGATAATGAATTTCTGAGTAGGTTTGCCCAAATTTTGGAAATAAATTAGTTTCTTAAAAGAACCCACCCTTAAGTCATTCTTGCAAATTGAATTTAGAATGTCAACTCATGATCAATCAGTGACCAAATTCATCAGGTTATTCATGTCCCACGCACCCATTTACAAATAATCCTGTCCTTCTACAAGGCAGCTCTCAACCCTGAATTCTTTGTAATTCTCCATAAACCATGTACCTTTCATATCCGCAAGGCCCTCCCGGAGGACAATTATGTCAGCCTAGGCTAGTGTCACTGGAACTTTCTCTAGGGATGGCTGGAATTCGTAATGGAAATTCCTAGAATCCCAGCCATTTCCCAAGCTGAAGCTAAAACTGACTCATCTGAGCCAATGTGCTGGTAAGATTAAGCCTCTGTGCTGCTCCCATTTTGATCTCTGCTATTTTTCTAGAATTGGGAATGATTGTGAGAGAAACTGAAGAAGCAGGAAGACAGGAGCACGTCCCCTCATTCGTAGGATTATTGGACAGACTTCCAGTTTCTACTAGATCCCCTTTAACCAGAAAAGTTCCTTTATTCTTAAACAAGTTGTGGTCCCATCTCTGCTCATTCCACTATGCAACAGTTAAAACTGTTGTGAAAGTGAAAATTGACTGTAAAGGAACAGAAAAGGCTGGATTCATCAATCAATGGGTCATCATTTATTAAGTGCTTATCATGTGATAGAATGCTGGGAGATGAGGCTACAAAATTAAAAGCAAAAGATTCCCTGACTGTAAGGAGTTTACATTCTATAAGAGAAAACAACATAATCCTTGCCCCAAAGCCTATAAGATTCCTTATTAGTGGAGATGAATGTGAGTGAGTGAGAAGTGGGCCAGAGCTGTCCAGAAATCAGAGCTCCAGTTCTCAGCCAGTACCTGTCCTGAAGTCTTGAGGGCATTCATCTCCATCAATTAAGAGAAGCCCAAATCATGGGCTTTGGAATAAAAGAGTGGGGGAAGGGGGTGGATGGTAGCTGGAACAGTAGATAGAGCTCCAGGTCTGAAATCAAGAAGGGATCATTGAAATCCAGTTTTAGATGCTTACTAGCTGTTAGTTAGCCTCAGTTTACTCATCTGTAAAATGAGCTGCAGAAGGAAATGGCAAGCCACTCCAGTATCTTTGCAAAGAAAACCCAAATGGGACCACAAAGAGTTGTTCATGATTGCAAATGAGAATAACATGTGTATGTTGTTCATATATATGTATATAAATATATATGTATATATTTACACATGTAAGTTTACGTAAGTTGTTGTTTTTTGTCCTTTGTTCTCAAAAAGGACCATGAAGGAGATGTCACGATATGCAGGTAAATTGGATTTGAGGGAAGTCTATGCACGATCACCTGCCTCACTTTCCCCTCCAGAGCCATCTGGATCCAAGATATAAATCAAGACAACTGGAGATGGCCCTGGATGAAATGGGAGACCTTGGCCTTTTTAACCTAAGGTCTTCAAGGGGTCTCACTTTTCAGTTAAGAAAAAAGATGAGGAAAGAAATTAAATGTTTTAAGACAAGGATAGGGTCAGCAGAGTAGCATTACACATATATAATGTGAGGGATCTAGAAACATCAAATGTAGCTTCACATCTCATCAAAGCTGTCCCTCTCTTTGGGGACTGGATTGTGTGAGTCTGGGGGAGGTCAGAGGTGGAGAAGGCCAGGGGCAAGTCGGAAGCAGAGAACAGCTGTCGAGATGGCAGAGGGGGGACCGTGAGTTCCCGAGTGACAGCCACAGCTGGTAGAGGAGCAGCCCAGCTGGTTCCCTTCCCAGATCCACGGGGTGAAGAAGTGATTACAGAGAGGCTCAGAGACAGCCCTCCTTGGCAGCTGTCCATGTGGCTGAAGTTTGGGTCAGATTGCAGGAAATGTGGGGGAGCTGGCAGTTTCCCTCCATCTCTCATCTCCCTTCCACTTGCTTGTTCATTAGCAGACATTCACTGCTGATTGGTCCCTTGTTATGTGCTGAGCTATTTGCTTTCCGCAGGCTTTTGCTTGCTCTATAAAAATTTGGGCAACCAAGATGTGTGTCTGGGCACTCGTGCCCTTCCAGCAGTCCAAGAGAGCTGGGGGCACATATAACTGAGTAACCAACTAGCTGCAGATTCCCTCCCAGTCTGGGGGTCTCGGTGCCCCTGGAGACTTAACAAGCTCTTGCTGAGTTCTATATGAGTCATTCTACAACGCCCTCGCTAAGCAGAACCTTTAGCCTGAACTTGGCTGTTCACTTTCTTTCCCCAAAAAGACTGAGCTTGTACAACCTGAAGTTCGACTGAGAGCCCAAGTCTGGGCTCCTGAGGTCCTTTATCATGTTATTGTTTGAACTAATGGCATTAGGAGAATGACATCTTGGCTTGCTTGAGAATTGGATTTAAGTGAGAACTACAAGGGAAGGTTGAGAAGAACTCTTTTGGGCCTGTCATTCTCTACCCTGACTTCTAGATCATGTCATATACAGTGATACCTAATGGTTATCATATATGTATAACACATCTATAACATGTATAACACATATATCGTCTATATGTACATATAATGTATTGTACATACATGTGTGTGTATTCTCTATTATACATATGTACATATAATGTATGTATTATACATGCATGTCTGTATATTTTATATTATACACATATATGTGTGTGCATATAATGAATGTGACATACACGTGTGTTATATGTATATTGTATTATATGCACACATGTGTGATATGTGTGTTACACATACTGAAAGTTTCCTTTAGAGAAGTTCTTAACCAGGTATCCTTTAACTTGTTTCCTTTAATATCTCAATATAATTGATTGCCTTTGCAATTATATAGATTTTATTTTGTTCATTTAAAATATTGTTCCAAAAAGGGATGCACAAACTTCACCAGGGGTCCATGATACAAAAAAAGTTAAGAAAGATACTACATGTTTTAAGGATAAGGATTGGGTCAGCACAGTAGCATTATACTTTATATATATATATATATATATATATATATATATATATATATACACACACACACACACACACACACACACACACACACACACACTCATGTGAGGAATCTAGAAACCCAAGGGAGAAAACAGTAGAAATGTTTAGGGGGAAAGATCAACAGCAGGAAGGAAAGAGAATTGATGTCTTTGAAGGAATATAACAGACCATTAGAAAAGAAGGAGAAAAGAAGGGAGAAGTTTGAGAAAGAAATCACAGAGTCAAAGTATATAATATAGTAGCTATGAAGAGACATCATTTGTCCAGAATTGATGTACTGATGGGAGAATTCTATAGATTGTCCATCCAGATGGACAAAGACATTTTCTATCCACTTGAGTTTTCCTCTGTGGATTGTTTGGTTGAACTCTTTTCGTATGGTTGTGACTCTCACATGGAGGGTTCTACAATATTCTACTGTTGCAATCAGTTCAATGCCATCCCAAAACAGGAGCAATCTGAATTGAATGTCCTCCCTCACAGTGGAAAACACTTTGGTTAAACATCTGTCTCCCTGTTTTTTGTCTCATTTGAGTCATTGAATAGCCATCTCCGTCACATCTATCAAGGAAGGTGTTCTTAATACAACAGACCTAAGAAAGCTCTGAGAACTTTGGATCTGCAGCTCTTGACTCCTTTTCCCAGATCCAGTGAAATGGTGTCAGGGAGTCAAATATATAAATCATCGCCTAAGGGCCCATCTAGTACAATGTTCTATTACCAGACCTCCCAAAGGTCATCAACCCAATAGAAAAGAACATACAATTAAGACAGAGAAGCAATGTAAGTAACAAGTAAAAATAAGTCAAGTTGCATAATGACTCTCAATCCCAGTATACAAATGGATATAATTATTATACTTCCCATGGCAGAAAATGGAATAATTAACCTCCCAAGGAGAAACTCATAAGGGAATGGAAAAACTGTTCTCCAACACATCCTCTTCCTACTTCATTTCTATATATGCTCAGTGGTCAGCCTAAATAGCTGACACTCTCTCAAGGCAGGCTGGAATTTGCTCAGCTGCCTCTCCTATTTGATCTCCAAAGTCACCAGGAGTCCATGGACACTCTCAGAGTTCCACTCCATATACATCGCCTTCTGTCTCCCCATTCTGACCAGTCTCCAGACTACTCCAAGAGTTCTTGAGCACTAAAGTTGGTCCTTCCTTCATGCTCCTTCCTAACTCTTCCTTTTCTCTTTGATTCATCACTCTTCTTTCCAAATTCTTACTGTCATGGAGGATGAGGTGCTCATGGTGCTCAAATGAAAAAGGGATTTTCCATGGGCGGTGAAGTTCTCCAAATGATCTCCTTGGCAAAAGACATTGAGCTGATTGACCAAAGAGGTTGGCCCAGCAAGACAGTTCATAAGGAAAGACCAAGAGGATGAAGAATAATTGTTGTCCAGACTGGACATGCAACTGCATCAGCAACCTATTGTAGTCATCAATCAGCACATCAAGCATGGCTGCCCATGCCATGTAATGCCTGCACATTACAATTGGTCAGGGGGCTGGATCCAGAATTGAATAAAAAGTTTAGGGGCAGTTAGATGGTTCAGTGGACAGAGCACCAGCCCTGAAGTCAGGAGGACCTGAGTTCAAATTTGGCCTCCGACACTTAACACTTTCTGGCTGTGTGACCCTGGACAAGTCACTTAAACCCAATTGCCTCAGCAAAAAATAATAATAATAATAAGTTTAATGGCATTTGGGAAATTGAGAAATGGTTTCAATGATTCTAAGCTGCTTCTGCATCAAAACTCACCTGAACACTGAGGTTCTCCAGATGATGTTAGAGCCATCTGTGATAGAACCCCAAGATCTTAGGAGTATCAAATTTTCAGGTTACATGGAATAACATGTGCTGGGTGAAAGAGACTTTGCAAACATTGGCAAACACATGATTTGTGCAGGAAAGAGCAAAAAAGACACCATCAAGGAGCAGACAGGAAGATTTCTCTTCATGCTCTCCCCAACATGATTCCTTCTCTCTTGGAGAGAAAGGATAAGGGCAGGCCCTTCAGCCACCAAAGCTGCTGGAACTTTTCATCATTCTGTCTAATAAACTCATAAATCAAAAATGGGAGGAAACTCAGAGGTCATCTAGAAAAAATCCTCATTATACAAATGAGGAAACTGAGGCTAAGAAAAGTTAACTAACTTGCTTAAGATTTCACAGTAATAAATAGAAGAGGCAGGATTTCAACTTGGAAACTTTGATTCTAGAACTGGTGATCCTTACAAGGTAACATGGTGCTCGGCAGCTACTCTCTCAAATCCCAACAGAATGACTTCTGTCCCCTATGTTGCACTAAAGTTATTCTCAAGAGTCCTTCTTGCCAATATAAGTGGCCTTTTTTCAGCTGATTAATCAACAAGCACGTCTTATGCATCAATTCTGTGCTAGATTAATCTCTGGGGATGCATAGACAAAGAGTGCAATTCGTTCCATCCTCATAGCTGGCATCCTGCCCTCTTCCCACTAAAATCTTCCTCTGATGCTTCATAGTATCACAGAAATGAATTGAATTTCAATACCTATAACTCTGAGATCTGGCAGATCCAACCAGGCTAGAAAATTCTTAAGTATTGGCCAGACAATCGACTAGATTTTTATTGTCCAAGAACCAGCCTAAAGCTCTGGGAAACTCCTCTAAAAGTTGACTGCAAGGAGACAATTTTGGGGTCTATGTAAATTCTCAAACATCTTTTGAGGGAGGGGTTAGTTTCATCATCAGAGAAAGCATTCGCCCCAAAAGTAAAAAAAAAAAAATAAAAATCACAGTTCTTCAGTGTATTGAAGAGGATCTCTCGACCAAAGTCCTTATTAGATTTTTAAGGAGTCCATCCAAGATGTTACTAGTTCTATTAGTTGTATCTCCAAGGGTAAATCATGGTACAGACAAGGGTCATTCTTCATCCATCTGGTTTTTCCTGCTTTTCCTAACACAATTCCACAATTTTCCTCCAACTTTTCTCCCTTTCTGCCTACCAGACATGGAACTCCTTTCCCTGCCTGAATAAAATTCCGGTCCCCCAGCTTCTCATTCTCATTCTTCTCTTTGATCTCCCCAAACTCCCAAACCCATAGATTATTTTTCCCATCCCATTTTAGTAGGTTTTGTATTAAAAATCAGAACATCATAGATTTAGAACTGAAAGGACCCTCAAAAGCTATCTAATCCGATACCTTGTTTTTACTGATAAGGAAACTGAGGCCATAGAGATGAAATGATTTGCTTGTCTCACAGAGAGTAAATGGCAGAAACGAAATTGGAACCCGATCTGACTCTAAATATAAGTTCTTCCCAATGTACCACACTGCCTAATTTTGTGACATCTTAGAATATATTAAAACATATCATTTCAATCTCTGTTTTGTTAGATTTCTAATAACACAGGTTTTTCACTGGAATACTTCCTCAATTAGCCAATTTGAGTGAAGAAAGCAAGGCCTGGCTAGAATCTTATCATCCTTTAAGATTTGGACACAAGTCCCTAATTCAAATGTCACCTCCTCCATGAAGTGTTCCCTGACCTCCCCACATACAAAGACACAACTGCTAATGATCTTCTCAAATTACACAGTATTGATTATCTGGGACATGTCAGTCCCGGGGAATATAAACTCCTTAAAGGCAGGGATTGACTCTATGGAACATAGCAGACTTTCAATAACAACAGATTGAACTAACCTGAATCAAGTCATTATCACACAAGTCGACATTAACAAACCAGGAGTCAATAATTTCTAGATTTTAATTTCACGGTCCTTCTGGGAGACAAGTCCATGATCCCTCTGTCGTGTTCTCAATTATGAACCTTTATGCAGAATAGTATGCCCATCACATCCAAGGCTCATGGACAGACAGAGAAACAGGATGCCCTGGATCTCTTAAACCTGCTCATGGTGCTTGGTCAAATGCCAGCCTGCAAACTTTCCTTTGCTCTCAGTCCAATAGTGCCATCTCCTGACTAAGTCAGGGAAGTTTGGTCAGCGCCTAGAAATTCAAAATAAGATTTTGTTTCATTGACTCTCGTGTTCCTTTGCTTTCGATCTAATAGCCCCTTTCAAGTGTTTGGAGTTTAGACAGAACCATGAGTGAAAAGGGGGAGAAGAAGGAAAGAAAGGGGGATGAGGAAGGAGGACCCAGGAAGAGAAGGAGAAAAAAGACAATAAAGAAGAAAAGAGAGTTGGTATTTATAATGGGGTTTTTAAGGTTGGCAAAGTATTGATTTCTGTTAGTAATTTAATGCTTAAGGGGTAGCTAGTTAGTATGGTGGATAGAGCATCAATCCTGGACTCAGGAGGACTTGAGTCAAGTCTCAGACACTTGAAACGTAATAACTATGTGACCCTGGCCAAGTCACTTACCTCTAATTGCCAACAACAACAACAATGATAATGATGATAATAATAATAATAATTTGATCCTTATAACCCTATAAGATTAAGGCCTTTATTATCCCATTTTACAGATAAGGAAATTGCCTAAGGGTGGTTAAAAGGCTAACCCAGGGTCATGCATCCCATTAAATTTTAAATCTAGATCATGCAGACTTAAAAGGCAGCAATTATCACTATGGTGTGACTCCCCACCCTTAGAGGTTTATATGTGAAGGCTGAATGACCACTTGTCGACAGGAGATGCTTAGAGAAAGATTCCTCCTCTAGTCAAATGAGATAAACCATATGGTACAATGGAAAGAAAGCTGGATCTGGAATATATCACATGGGTTCAAATCTTTTGATGCTCAGCTGTGTTACTTTGAATTGGTCATTTAACAACCTTACTTGGCTTTAGCTTCTTCATCTATAACAGGTGAGAGTTCAATTGTTGTTTAGTCTTTTTTTTTTTCCCAGTCAATTCTGATTCTTTGTAATCCCACTCAAAGTTGTTTAGGCAAAGATCCAGGAGTGATCTGCTCATTTTACAGATGAGGAAACTGAGGCAAAGAAGGTGAAGTGAAGGGTCACACAGCTAACAGATAGATGTCTGAGATGTTCATCATTCAAGGACGTTCATTCACTTGATTTCTTCCATTCCTCCATGTGTCCTATTTCCATGTTCAAAAACTTGGATTTCCTTCATGAGTTCCTACAACACAATAAGTGCTTGATGAATATTTGTTGACTGTCTGATCATAATCTTTTTCTTTCCATATCTCTCCATGGCCAAATCCTCTTGAATGTATTCTTCAGCTTCCTCATGACTTCTAATTTCTACATCCTTTAGTACTAGCCCAAGTCTTCATCTCTACTTTAACCTACCACCCTAATCTTGACTCCTTGGTGAACCAGTTCAATTCAGCATCACCTTCTACTCTTGAATCCTTGTAACCCTTGCCTCTTTGCTGTTCATGCCTTGCCAAACCCAATCTGGAATGACTTCAACTAATTATGCAATATTCTTAAGGCATTTTATATACATATATATATACACACATATATATATGTGGAAATGCTCATCTTATTTGATATTCATTATATTTAGAATAAAGAAATAAATAAAAATAAGCCTCTTCAATCTAATTGCAGATCTCTACATTCTGCTCTTTCTAAAATTAATGATGCTTTAATTGTCAAATCTATTTTCTCAGTCCTCATCTTTTGGGATTTCTCTGCAGCATTTGACACTACTGATCACCTTCTTTTTGATACTCTCTCCTCTCTGGGATGTCATGTCTGTCTAATCTTGCCTAGTTCTCCTAATTGTCTTATCTCCTCTCTCCAGTTTTCTGTGCTGGTTTTTCATCCATATCATGTGCACTAATTGGAGATATCCCAGAAGACTTTGTCCTGGGCTCTCTCTTTTCTATTCTCTCTCACTTGGTGATTTCAACATCTTCCATGGGCCCAATTTCTATCTCTAGGGAGGCTATTTCTGTATCTATGTATCCAGTTCTAGTCTCTCTGGAGCTAGTCTCACATTGTCAACTGCCAGTTGGGCATTTTGAACCAGATACCTGGAGTTCTCAGAACTCCAAACAAAACTTTTTTTCCTCACAAATCCTTCCTCCTGAAATTTCCCCATTATTCCCAATAGAATCACAAGATTTACAGTCTTCCAAGTTTGAACCCTCAACGTCATCTTCAACTTCTCTCTCGATCACATCATAATCTAGTCAGTCATCAAAGCTTATCATTTGTTTCTCTATGACATTTTACATGAATTCTCAGCCACATAGTCACTAGCAGCATCAGACTTGGATTTAATTCTCTTGCCTAGATTATTGCAAAAGCATTTTAAATGTACTCCCTGCTTCAAATCCCTCCCCATTCCAATCTATCTTCTGTTCAGCTGCCATTATTTTTTCTTAAATACAAGTCTGACTTTCCCCCCAATTCAGCACAGTGTCTCCTTACTGTCTCTAGGATCCAACATAAACTTCTGTGATACTTCCAGCAGTTCATAATCTAGCCCCCTCCTACCTTTTCAATCTTCTTATATTCTTCTTGTTATCAAGTCAGTCTTGTCCAACTCTTCATGAGTTTTCTTGGCATTTGGAGTTTTTTTGGCAGAGATACTGGAATTGTTTGCCATTTCCTTCCCCAACTCATTTTACAGATGAGGAAACCAAAACAAACAGGATCAAGTGACTTGCCTAGGATCACATAGCTAGTAAGTATCTAAGGCCAGATTTGATCTCTGGTCTTTCTGATTTCAAATCTATTGCTTTATCCATTTGTTCTATCTAGCTGCCCCATTACATTACATTCTACTCCCCTCTACAATCCAGACATTCTGATCTATATGCTATCCTCATATACATTCCCTATCTCTATAATGCTCTCTCTCCCAACCACTGACTCTTAGACCCCTTATCTTCCTTTAAGACTCAGTTCAATGATCACGTCTTCTAGGAGGCCTTTCCCAGTGCCACTAGCTACAAATTCTGTATCTTTCATGGCTACCTTCCATCTACTCTCCATTTATCTTAGTCTTCTGATTCATATATATTATTTTTCTTCCTCCCCTCAACTAAAATATGATCTCCTTTGGGATCAGTGACTGCTTTTTTTTTTTCCTTTTTGCTTTATATCCCTAAATACTTAGTAAATGTTTGATAATTAATTGACTTGAAGTCAAAGGACATGACGTCAAATCCCATTTTACTAGTGTAGGGAATTTAACTAAGTCACCACCTCTCTAGGCCTCAGTTTCCTGATCTGCAAAATGAATGGAGGGAATTAAGATGCTTTTTAAGGAATCTCAACAACTCTAAATCTATGATTCAATGAACTTGAGATTATGTGAAAAATCCTATCACAGGTTTTTCACAAATTCCACACTTCATCCAAACTGACCATTCCTCTGCCCATAGAGCCAATCTATGTCCTCATTCTTCTATATTTATGTCTAATCGCCATACAAAAGTAGGTATAGGGACCATGTTCCATATAAACTCATGTCTCCCTATACCTAGCATAGCTCTTAGCACTCAGAAAGTACATAATAAACATTTGTTGAATGAATTCTCCTTAACGATAATTTAGTCCAAGGGCAGTCAACTTCCTTTTAAAACAGACTCATTAAAAACCAAAATAAAAAGGGGAGGTGTCTACAACTACCCATCCTTATGCTCCTGAATACTAGTTTTAAATCTTTCACAAAGAAATTTTGCTAACATAAAAGCACCATTTAAAAAAAAGTTTAATGTCAGTTCCCAGAGGTAACCCAATGGGATAAATATAATTGGGATCATTTCACATTAGTTTGAAGTACCTCTGCAACTTATATTTCTTTGGAAATGCAGACAAAAGTGAACATATCGGAATATCTTTTTTCTCCCCTTGAGTAAAAATAAATTTCCAAATCCTTATATCAAAACTATATTGCAGAAAAGCTTGGTTCTCTCTTAAATATAAGACCCTAAAAATTACGATGGGTTCAAAGCATAGTCAGGAGCTATTCAAAACCACAGTTCAGTTGCCCCCAACTAATGTTTCAAAGAGCATATTAATCCAAAATGAGTCATTCCTAATTAAACAAAATAGTAGGCAACATAACAAATTCATTAGCCCATCACTACATGGATGCACTCTCCCATACATCCTCAGCTCCTCGGAGGGAGAGGGAATGGGGATCTCATATTCCAATATCTAGGTGCAGAGAACCCAGTCTTGCCTCAGAAGTCTCATTTACAGACACCATCTCCTCATCTAGTATGGTCACCTATTGGACAGATTTCTTCATCTCCAATCAAACGAGGTATTTGTTAAGTACCTAGGACAGTGCCTAACATATAGTAGGTGCTTAGTAAATGCTTATTCCCTCCCTTCCTGAGCTGGGAGCTCTGATGGCATATGCCAGCTTGTTTTCAGCACCCTGCTGCCATCTCTTGGTTTCTGCTGCTCATTCTTTGCTAATTGACTCCTATCAGCTGCTTTTCACGGGTGCCCTCTGTACTGCTAAAGCTATTCAGCCTCTTCCCAGTAGGAGAGTGATCACAGGACTTTACAGGAATTACCTCAGGGTAATTCTAGCTTTCTTGTGAGGCAGAAGGAAAGTTTCACCCACTCATCCACCAAAAAGCCTTTGATTAAATCTCTTTTGAAACTTCTTTGGCTGCACATATTTAACCTATCAGATAGTTTGCTGTTTGGGGGAAAGGGGAGGTAAGGGAATGAGGGAGAAAAATTGAGAACACAGTTTTATAAAAATGAATGTTGAAAACTATCTTTACATGTATTTGGAAAAATAAAATACTATGGGGGGAAGAAACTTCTTTGTAGGGATGGTTAGGTGGTTCAGTGCTACTCTGGAGTCAGGGACACCCGAGTTCAAGTCCAACCTCAGACATTGAACCCTATTGTATGACCCTGTACAAGTCATTTATCCCTGATTGCCTAAGGGGAAAAAAATTACTTTAACCTACATATGTAGGTTGTATGTAATTGCTACTTATTATAATTATTGTTGAAGATGATGATGGTGATAAGTGTCTTAACAACCACTCCCTCCAACCTGTCAGTATTCAGGATTGGACTAAGAAAATTCCTTTTAGTTCCTCTCATGCCCCTTGCTATCAATTAGCCCTAGGGACACAACGATGTTGTTCAATTCTGCCCAATTCTTTGTGACCCCATTTGGGGTTTTCTTGGCAAAGACACTGGAGTGGTTGGGCATTTCCTTCTCTAGGTCATTTTATAAATGAGGAAACTGAGGCAAACAGAGTTAAGTGACTTATCCAGGGTCATGGACCTACTAAGTGTCAGATCAGATTTGAACTCATGAAGATGAATCTTCCTGATTCCACTATGCCATCTAGCTGTTCTAAATTATCTTAGAGCTTTGTTTAGGAAAACTAGGAAGATGGAGTGTAGCTGGTAACTTCTATCTTCCAATTGTGCTAAAATCTTAATTTCTGCTTTCCCTAAAACCACGTAATTTCCTAATGACTGCCATAGCAAGTAGACTGCTGAATTTGTACTCAACAGATCTGGGTTCAAATTCTACTTTTGATGCTATATATATGAGAATAAACAAATCAGCACCTCAGTTTCCTCCTCTGTAAAATTATTGTAAAATTATATTGTATTGTAAAATTATACTATCCATCTTGACAGATTGCTTTGAATAAAGTGCTTTGCAAACCTGCTAAGTGTGCTAGTGCTATTGCTCCCTTTTTAATGCTATTAGTAAAACTTAACTCTTTTCTCACTTCAACAAATCTTTGATGTCATTAGTTGTGAACACTTTCCTAGTTATGAGGACCTTAGAAATAAGTCCAGAATCCTCATTTTATACATGAGGAAACTGAGACCCAACTACAGGGAGTGAATTGGTGATGGTCTAGGGGAAATAGGAGATGAGATTGAAACCCAGGGTGACTAAGTACAGAACCCACATTCTTTCCACTTCACCTTAGTCTCTGTCACTCAAAAGTTATTGATCAAGCTCCTGGGGATGGGAATAGCAGATATCTTGCTGCTGGACCTTGTACATGACAATTAGTGGGGTCTGGTAGAGCTTATGTTTCACTGATAGGGCCTTTGAGAAGCTAGGATCAACTCTAGGCCATGATAAAGCATCAGAGGAGAGCTTTAGTGCTTCATGCTTCCCCCATTCAAAAAACTACAAAATCCAACAATTACTAGTGATAAACCCTAATTATAAAAATCAACATCCAGAGCAAGATGTTCTTAACCTGGAATCTATGAACCTGGACTTTAAAAAAAAAAACATTTTTTATAACTTTATTTCAACATAATTGGTTCCCACAGCAATTCTGTGTAATTTGTTTTATTTAAATATTTTTTTTAAAATATCCTGATAAGGGGTCCAGAGGTTTCAGCATGTTGCCAAAGAGTCTCTGACACAAAAGAGATTAAAAAAGAGAGACAAAAGAAAATTTTAATGGGCTAGAGCAATTTATACCTGCTGAGTGAAGCCAGACAAAGACTAATTTACATTAGCAAAGTGTCTCAAGGTGCCACTGACCTCAGAGGTCACTAGTACATCTTGTATCCCACCAAAAATCTCCTCTAAATCATCATCATAACTGGCATTTATATGGTACTTTAAAGTTGGTAAAATCCCTTTTTCTATATTATCTCATTTGATCTTCACAACCATCCTGTGAGACAAGTGTTTTTATTATCCCCATTTTACAGATGAGAAAACTGAGGCTGAAATTTTTTTTTCCCCAGAGTCACACAGGCAGTAAATAGCTGAAACAGGATGTAAAATCAGGTTGTCCTGAATCCAAGTTCAGCACCCTATGCCCTATACCATCATAGCTGACTATTGCTCAGCAAGCTTCTTGAAGATATTCAGGCAAGGTAAATCTACCATGTTCCAAACTAGCCCATTTTATAAGGAGGTATCTCCAATTATTTGAAATTTTTTTATTTCAATAATAAATATGTGTTCTTGTATTTTCTACCAGTTATTCTGGCTCAAGCCTGATCTCTTTTCCACATGATAACTTCTTAATTGATTAAAGTCATTCTCCTTCCTCAACCTTTGTGTTCTCCATTCACTCTGCCTTGTCAGTCAGTCAACAAACATTTATTAATACCTTGTGCCAAGCAATGGGTTAAGCACCAGAATGCCTTCTCCTTTGCCGCCTTCTCCTTTGCCGCCTTCTCCTTTGCCGCCTTCTCCTTTGCCGCCTTCTCCTTTGCCGCCTTCTCCTTTGCCGCCTTCTCCTTTGCCGCCTTCTCCTTTGCCGCCTCCTATACTTCAGTTCTTCAAGACTTTGTGATTTTATTGGTTATCTGCTACTTCACCTATTCGCTATTCACCTGCTTCATCTAATCTTTGACAGATCAAATGTAGCCAATTTCTTCATCCAGCTCCCTTAGGTCATGGTCTCTTCTCAAAATCTCATGATGGGAACTAAGTCCTGAGATGTGTGAAGGAAATGCCTGAGGAGACTCTATGCAGAAGCTGAAGCACCAACAGAGACATCTTAAAAGTTTATCGCCTCCAAGTCTTGGAGAGATTCATTCAATTTTATTTCTTACATGCTAATCATACATACAATATTTTTGTGGTCTAGTGTTTTAATATTTCAGTGAATCAGTTATCTCATCACAGAATTTCAAAGCTGAATGATACCTCAGAAATCAACAGTTCAACACAGAGTCTACAATAGTCCAACTAGTGGTCTTCCAGTCTCCTCTCAAAGCCATCAGTGAGGTGGGAGCCACCACCTTCCCAGACAATCATTTGACCACCAAACGACTCTATTTATTAGGAAGCTTTTCCTAACATCAAACTTAAACCTGTCTTTCTTCATCTTCTATTTGCTTCTTCCTCTATACAGATGACTGTATTCAATGCAGCTTCCAAAGTTGGGATGCAACAAAATAGGGATCCATTCTCTGCTGCTTGTGCTAATTTTGGCTTAGCAATTAACATCAAAAAACCTGTCAGGGACATGGCTCTCTTCAACAGGGAGATGATTCAAATCGATTCCAATTGTTCAGTGATGAAAAGAGCCATCTACACCCAGAGAGAGGACTGTGGGAACTGAGTGTGGTTCACAACATAACATTCTCACTCTTTTTGTTGTTGTTTGCTTGCATTTTATTTTTGTTTCTCTTTTTTTTTCTTGTGCAGCATGATAATTGTATAAATATGTATACATATATTGGATTTAACATATATTTCTACCATGTTTACCATATATTAGACTATTTGCCATGTAGGGGAGGGCATGGAGGAAGGGGGAAATTGGAACACAGGGTTTTTGCAAGGGCTAATGTTGAAGAATCATCCATTATTTTGAAAAATAAAAAGCTTTAATAAAAAATAAAAATTAAGAAAAGAAAACCATCAGCCAGCACCACACTATCCATATATGGAACCACTGGGTTACAGCCAATGGAGAAGTTCTGAATGATGTGGGTAAGTTCTCTTACCTTGGCAGTGTGCTTCCTGGGGATGTCCGCATTGATAATGAGATTGACACACACGTTGCCAGGGTTTGGGAGGCTTCAAAGAAAAGTATGGGAGAGGAGAGGTAATAGACTGCTTACCAAACTGAAGGTCTAAAGAGCCATTGTTGTATGCTTGTGAAAGCTGCCATGCCAGGAAATCAAATTGCTTCCAGGTGACTTGTCTTAGGAAGATTCTGAAGATCTCCTGGTGGGATAAGATAGCAGACGTTGAGATCCTTTCTCGAACTAACCTGCCCAGCACTCCAGCTCCACCGCAGAGAGCACATTTCCATTGGGCTGGCCACATTGTTCAAATGCCAAATGTGCCAAATGTAGAAGGATTATTTTATGGAGAACTCACGCAGGGCAAGAGTTCACAAGGTAGTCAGAAAAAGCCATACAAAGACACTCTCAAGATTTCGCTTAAAAACTTTAGCATCTATTGTATGACACAGGAGATACCGTCACAGGACCACCCAACATGGCGTGCCCTCGTCAGAGAAGGTGCTGGGCTCTATGAGCAAAGCAGGATTGAATTAGCTCAGAAGAAATGCAAAATGAACAAAGTTAGAGAGTCCATCCCAGATGTTCACAGGGATTATTTGTATCTGAGCTATGGCTAAGCGTTCCAAGCTTGTATTGATCTGATCAGCCACAGTCAGACACACTGATGTGACACTAACATAATGGTGCCATTTTGGTTCTCTTTGAGAATGAAGGACAACTAGTGACCAGGAAGAAGAAAAAAAGTAAAAAAAAAAAAAAACACTTTGCAGTATCTTTTTCATTAAGAAGAATCTGTGGGGCAACAAGACCCCAATACACTTATTCTGGACCCACCGAGGACTCATCTTCCAGGCTATTTGTATAGTGACTCACTCTATTGGTTTGGCTTTCGGTAAGTCCTTCCTTATATATATCCACATTGCTGTGGCTGAGGCAGCCAGGTGGCAGAGCACAAGGCACCGAGGCTGGAACCAGAAACACCTGAGTTCACATGCTGCCCCAGGTGAACTTAATAATATGCGTCACTGGGTTAGCCACTTAACCCTTGATCTGCTTCAGTTTCCCCTCTCAAAATGTCAAATATGACATCTCAAAATGAGAACTAATAACAGCACTTAACTCTTGGAGTTGTTGTGAAGTCCAAATGAGATGATATTTGCAAAGCACTCACACAGTATCTGACACAAGGGAGATGCTTAAAAAGTATTCATTTACTTCATTCCTTCACTCCTAGTTTGTAAAATATGAGTCAAGTCAATAAGTATTTGTTGTTAAATGGCAAATATACACTTCCAAAAGGATTATTTTATGGAAAACTCACTCAGGACAAGTAATCAGGAAAAGCCATACAAAGACACTCTCAAGATCTCTCACCTTTAGAATCGATTGTATGACACGGGAGACACTGACTTACAATAGGAATACAAATTCAAACGCAAAGGAAGATAGTCCCCGATGTTTTTAATGGGTGAAGATTATCCATAAAGGGGAGCTGTGTGGTAGGAGGGAAGTGGGATTGGGGCATGGGAGAGAAAGCCCTGTGGAAAGTCAGGAGGACCAACCTGGAGAAAAATTCAGATACGTTGACCCATTCATCTTCCTTAAGATGGAGGTTCTGGAAGGAATCAAGCACTCAGAGAGAGATGCTGCAGGAGTGGAGAATACAGACAAGGTGAGAAATGGCACAAGGATGGAATGAGTTTCCAGAGAGAAGAGCTTTCTATGGCATGGTAAAGAAAGTCTGGTGGGGATGTATCACTGGTGCAATCTAGAAGAAAATGTAGAAGATGAAGGAACCCGTGTGACTTTGGCCAAGATCTCCAGTTCCTCATATAAAAAAGGAAGGGATTGGACTAGGTGAACTTCAAGGTTCTTTCTTGATCTAAATTTGGATCCTATGACTCTGTGGTCTACCATGTTGTGGAGAGGAGTCCGGTTGGGGCCTGCCTCAGAGGCCACTTCTTATTCTCAATTACTGAAATTCTTTGATTCTGTAAACCAAGCAGTCATTCTCGTATTATAATCCCATGAAAAAGGAAAAGGCAGAGGAGGAAGAGGAAACGGGAGATAAAGAGAAAGAGGAGAGGAAAATATTAAATTTTGATGAGAATAAAGAAAAGAAATGATGTCAAAATCCTCTTCTTCACAATCACACATGTCCCATGCAATGTCGACCTATTGTTACCTCTTCCAACCCATACCCTAGGGCACTTTCTGCCCCAAACAGCCTAGAAAGAGCTCAGAAAACACTCTAAATCGCAGGAGACCAAACCTTCCTCTTAGCATCTGATCAGTGCTCTTTCAGGTCAATTATAGGAAAACTTCAGGGGTAAAGAGAGTCAAGCTCAAGGTCCATTTACATAAAATTCTCCTCACTGGTGGAATTTGTTGACTCTGTTCTGGGAGTAGGGGAATTAAGTTTCTCTTGCTTCAAGAACCTGTAAAAAATCTTCTCTCTCAAACCTGGAAGCCAAAAGACCAGGCTCTGTCTTCTCCCAAGTGCTCAACAAGTAATCAATCTCCATCATTAAAGAGAATTTTCTTCAAATGGGCTTTGGTTACACACACACACACACACACACACACACACACACACATACACAAATAGAAAAGTAAAAGCAGTCCTTACTCTCAAGGATATAATATTCTAATTGGCAGGGGAAGGAGAGATACATATTGAAGGTTTTAGCTGCAAATCAGATGGAAAGATCCATTGGTCTTCAGAGTTTGGAGGCAAAAAAATATAGCAATGCATTGTCTTGGACCTGTAAGCTCTTTAAGAGTACCAATTATTTCATTCTTTTTATTTGTATCCCCAGAATTTAGCAGTGTTTGGAAAAGAGAAAATACCTAATAAAAATGCTTATTGACTCCTGACAAAAATCTGATGGACTCTGGGTAAAAAATGAGATAGATATATGGATGGATGGATGGATGGATGGACAATGTCTGTGTGTGTGTGTGTGTGTGCGTGTGTGTGTGTGGAGAAACAGAGAGAGAGAGAGAGAGAGAGAGAGAGAGAGAGAGACAGACAGACAGACAGACAGACAGACAGACATGGAAACAGAGAGAAACAAAAAGACAGAGAGAAAATCGGGATGGACATGACCAATGCAGTGATTTGTTTTGCTTAGTTATCAATTAATTTTTTCTTTTCTTTTAAAAAGAAAAAAAGGAGAGAAAATGGAATTTGGCTGAGAATGAATTATTTTTAAATGTGTGTTGATATGATTGGTGACTAATCTTTAGATCCAAAGGGTAAAACTGGAGATAATGGGTAGAAGTTACAGAGGCAGATTTATCATTCATGTAAAGAAAACTTTCTAATCATTCATACTAGAGTAGAATGAGTTGCCTGGGGAGGGCATCAGTTCTCTCAAAAGCTGAATGAAACTAATATAGAGAATTGAACCAAATAGTCTCTGGAGCCCTTTCTTCCTATTCTTACTCTTCTTTCATTGTCTCACTCTCTGTTACTCTACCACTCAAAACTCACAATCACACTGTTTCATATACTCTCAGATATTGAAACATCCTCTCAGATTCAAGCTCACTTCTCCACTCCATGGTCAGTCATTCCATCAAGAATGCCTTCTTGGACCCAACACCAACCCTAAGTTGTTTCTTAAATAGTCCATCTGACAATCATGATATTGTTCTTTTCTTAAGCTCTTCAACCTCTGAGAAGAGGTGACTATGAGAATCTGAAGAAATGAAAACAGAAGAGAAAAGAAAGAGTACTAGAGGAGGGACAAGAATAGGAGAGAAAAAAAGGAGAAAAGGAAAGAAGAAAAAAGGAGAAACAAAGGAAGGATTTAGAAGTAGAAAGAGAAAGGAAGATGAGAATTTGGAATGGGGATAAAAAGCAAAAGAGGAGGAAAGGAAAATGGCGGATCTATACAAGACAAACAACTAACCTTGTTTGACAGAACCATGCATGACAGAACCAATCAATCAGTTTGATTTGCCTTGAGCAGTCAACTCCATCTATAAGGACACTGCTGCTAAATTGATTGTGCAGTGATCCAGAGAGATCTTGGAGATGACCAAAATTGACTGTTTTCTCCAGGTCACAGTCTATTTGATTGCCCTGATGAGACATGGGTAATGTGTACTGTACCAGTAAAGGGATCTGTGTCCTTTGAAAGTCAGAACCAATAATGAAATTCAGGGAATCAGAGGATTTTAGAGCTAAAAGGCACCAGAAAGATTATCTACTTCAACTCATTGATTCAATAAATGTTGAGTTGAACTGAATTTATTTTACAGATGAGTCTTCCTAGTGGGATCAGAGAGATCAGGTCTAAGGTCAAAGAATGAGTTATTTTATTTAAATAGCATCTATTATACCTCATTCCATCACAGATATACTTTGCCACATCTCTATTGTATTTTATCAAACTCTCTAGTATACCTGTTCTAAAATTTTATTATATTTTCTGCCTAAATGTCATTTTTAAATATAATGATCTATGGTAAGAAATACAAACTCTTCCAGAAAGAGATGTTAGAGAAACATACTTATTTTCAATCCTATGATAGAAACCTCACTAAATTACAAACCAGCCAGGAAATATTTCACGATTAAATTTCAGTTATTCAAGGCGACAGACTCATAAACACAAAACATCAGAGATGTGAGGGACCTTGGAACATAGATTGTCACGGTGCTGGGAAGAACCTCAGGATATAAAATGTCAGAGCTGAGAGGGACCTTAGTTGCAAAATGGATGTCAGAATTAAAATGGACTTTGGAACATAGAATGTCAGAATTGAGGAAAACTTTAGAATATAGACTGTCAGAGTTGGAAGGAACTTTGCCTTTTTTTTTAATTCCCTATTTGGTATTTTGTTTTTTCACCAATTACATGCAAACCAATTTTTAACATTTGTTTTTGAAATTTTTGATTTGCAAATTTTTCTCCCACCCTCCTGCTGCCCTCACTGAGAAGAGAAGCAATGTGATACGGGTTATATATGTGCAGTCATACAAAACATATTTCCATATTCGTCATATTATAAGAGAAAGCACAGATTGAAAAAGAAACTGAAAAAAATAAAGTTAAAAAATTATTCTTCAATCTGCATTCAGACTCCATTAGTTTTTTTTCTGGAGATGGTTTTCAATTTTCATCATAAGTCCTTCAGAATTATTTTGAATCATTGTATTTCTGAGAATAACTGACATTCACAGTGGATCATCATACAGTATTGCTATTATCGTGTACAGTGGTCTCCTGGTTCTTTCACTTTATATCAGTTTATATATCTTTCCAAGTTTTTCTGAAAGTCTTCTGCTCATCATTTCTTAAGCACTCCCCCACTGATGAGCATCTCCTCAATTTCTAATGTTTTTCTTCTGGCTACTGTCTCCCCCACTATACCCTCCCTTCTATCAGCCATCCTCCTTTTATCCCCTTTCCCTTCTTCTTTTCTATGGGATAAAAACGATTTCTATACCCAACTCCATAAAACTGTTTGAAGAAAATTTGGGAGAACTCAGGCAAGCTCCTTGCCTTTCCTCCACCATTTTGGTCCTGCCCCTCTGGGAGGGATTTTAAAACATAAAATGTCAGAACCTGGAAGGACTTCAGAATATAAAATATTAGAGCCAAAAGAGACCTTAGAATAATATAGAAGTTTAGTGCTAAGAGAGATCTCACAATAGAGAATTTTGGAACTAAGATAGACCATTAGAATATAGAGTGTCAGAATTAGGACTATCAAAGCTGAAAATTTATAACTTAGAGCACAGAGTTTTAGAACATAGAATATAGTATCAGACCTGGAAGAAGCCATAAATTATAGAATGTCAGAACTGAAAGAGCCCTTTGGACAGAGAATATAGTGTCATAGTTGACAAGGACATCAGAATTTAGAACATGGAGTGATAGTTCTGGAAGTGACCTGAGAATGTAGAACACAGAATGCTAAAACAGGGAGAGATTTCAGAATGTAGGGTTTCAAAGCTGTAAGGAACCTTAGAACATAAAATATGGTTTCTTACAAATAGTGAAATGGCTTCCCCAGGGTTCTTAGTATGTGTCTGATGTCATTTTTGAAATCAGGGAGAGGATTCTTTCTTTCTCCAGGCCTGGTGCTCTTTGTGCTATGGCACCAGTTAGATGCTCCATAATCTGGGCACTTAACACTTATTAGCTAAATCTGATTGCCTCACCCAAAATAATAATAATAATAGTATTTAATAGACATACCCATTTAACAGATGAAAAAGCTAAGACTCAGAGAGATTAAGTGGCTTGTTCTGGTCCACACAATGGATAAGTAAGTGTATGAGACAAAATTTTAACTCAGATTTCCCTAACTCCAAGGATATACTCAACTCATCCAGCCGCCATTATGCCATCAAATGAGGCAATATTTGGAAAGCACTTAGGATTGTCCTATTTCAGTCATGTCCAACTCTCCATGACCCCATTTGGGAATTTCTTGGCAGAGATACTGGAGTAATTTATCATTTCTTTCTCCATTTTGCATATTTAGAAACTGAGGCAGACAGGATTAAGTGACATGGGAACATATACCAAAGAGGAAATGCTGTTTTTCTCTGCCCTCTCCCTCACAACCCACCTCCAACTTCATATTTGTTCCTAAAACAGGAGCTAAGTATCAGAAGCTGCCCACATTAGCATTCTAAAACCTGCAGACCCTCGGAAGTCAAATCCTAGCACTGGTCTCCTGGCAAGAAGGAGCATCAGAAGCCGAGGTGTAAGGAAGAGAGTTCATAGAATATAATATCTAAAGGAAGTTCCAACAACTGGGCGTATATGTGTGTGTATGTCCGTGCACAAGAAAAGCAATAATAGTAATAATAATAACAGCTAACATTCATATAGCACTTCAAGGTTTGCAAAACACTTTCCACATTAGTCCCTTTGAGTGGAAGCAAGGGAAGAGATAGGGATGCAAGGAGTAAGAATTTGGGTGTGTGAAAGCCTCAGCCCCACCAGGTGCTGAGGTAGCCTGTGTTCTGAGTTCTAATAATACCGCCTATCCACTCACACATACACACATGTGTATACGCACACACATGTACACACATGTGCACATGTATACACACTATATAGTAATATCTGTTAGAGAGACTCAGATTCTGCAGTAATGACAAGTTTGTGTGTTCTCCATGGTTCCCAAAAGTGTTTGAGGGTGAAAGGAAGGGAACAAGTAGATCCACTCTTGAGTGGTAAATCCACAAGTGCTTCTACAATTAAAGCCTTCCCCAATCGCTCTTAATTTTAGGGCCTTTCTACCTTTCTTTGTATATTTTTCTTTAGGTGTCACACCCCAGAGTGTAAGCTTTTTGAGGGCTGGAATTGTCTTTCGCCTCTTTTAGTAAGTTCGCCCAGAACTTAGCATAGTGCCTAGCACAGAGTAGGCACTTTATAAATATTTAAATAAAACTACAGTTTCAACTAGAGTTTGGGGTGAGAATGAGGACATCAAAGAACCCAGTTCCCACAGGAGGGGTTTCCCAAACAACTATAATCACCCCAATCTTGCCTAACAGGGAAAATTGGGCTACTAAGAAAGGGGAAATAGTGTTCCCCAACTGGCTAGTGATTCTGGTGGGGAAACCAGTATTTGCTAGATTCTCCTGCCTGGAATTTCCTGGCACATAGTAGCTGCTTAATAAGTGCTTATTGATTGTTTATTAATTAAATATGAGAGCACGGATTTTTTTCGGTTTGGGTTTTGGGGGAGAGGCAGTGCTGAGGGATACACAATTAATTTGTGCATCTCCAGCCTCCTTCTGTAGCTATGGCTGAAGAAACCTCCCTAGTCCTTGAAAGGCTTTTTCCAAAGTCCACATGGGAGATGCCATAATCTTATTAAACTTCAGAGCAGGAAGTATAATTCTCTCCACTTACTAGTGGAGTAAATGGAGCTCACAGTTACCAAGCAATTTGCCATAAGTCACACAGGGAGCCATAATCAGGAAAAGACTCATCTCCATAATCCTTAGTCCGATTCCCCATAGAAACACCCTCTTGTAGACGCGACATCAGTGACAGAAAGACTTTGAAACAATAAGACAAGAGGCAGAGCTGGAGAGAGACATATGAAAAAAAGAACGAGCTTTTAATATTCCCTACAATGGCAGGGCCAGCACAAGAGCTAAGGAACAGCAATAAGAGTGAGCACCCAGCAACACTGATGCATATCGGCCAACCTAATATGGAAGGAGGCTGATGCTGCTCAGTGGGCAGCACTTTATCATTTTCTCAGAGATTGTATCAGCTTTATAATTTCTTCCACCACTGACTCCTTGCTGTCTCATTTGTGTTATGAAGGGTAATGGTGTTTGCCATCAGGAAATTAAAGGCTCCCCTGAATAAGGGTTCTTGCTATCAGCACTCTGGACTCTTATTGAGCTTGAAGTCACCATCAGATTTGAGCAATGAAAGGATATGAAAAGGAACAAAGACAAATGAGATCAGCTCCTCACCCAGATTTCCTTTTGGAGGCGACTTTGGCAAAGTCTTAGATATTTCCAAGCTATTCAACAAACACACAACCAAGTTTTTGTCCATCAGCTCCAGGAGAGCATTCTGGAGCCATGTTTCTCCTGGCTGGGTAAGAGGGGAATTGCCAAAGCAGAGGCTGAAAGAGCGAAGTTGTTCCAAGAGGTTGTTCCCATCTAGTCTAGTATGGATTCCAAGGTCCTTGTGATGCTCCTGCCTCTGAGTTAAGCATCAGAAAAACTGTGCTTCATGGTTAATATATATTGGATCTAGGAAACATATATTGCCATCTAGGAGAGGGGGAAGGGAGGGAGGGAAAAAATTTGTAACTCAGGGTTTTTCAAGGATGAATGCTGGAAATTATCTATGCATTTTTTGAAAATATAAAGCTTTAAAATTAAAAAAGAAAATTGTATAGATGATGATTATTTTTTTAAAAAAGGAAAAGGAAAGTTTTGCTTTCAGACTGAGTTTAAGGTGAGAGTAAGGGCATCAAGGAGCCTAGGTCCCAGCAAAGAGGCTTTCTCAGACTGATTCCTGCCTGAAAATTGAACTGCTCAGGAAGAGATGAGAGTATTCTCTAACTGGCACCAATCCTGCTAGGAAAACCAATATTTGCTAGAGTCCCAAATCATCAATTCCCCAAGTCAGTTGTCTACCCATACCCATTGTTCCTCCTGAAAACATGGAATATTTTTCCTTTTCTTTGTTTCTTAAGATGTGGAACACTTCCTGACACATCCTAAATGCTTTTTAAAAATCTTGTTGAAAACAATCGAAACTATCGCAAAAGTATAAAGACAAGGTTAGCCCCAAAGAAGAGACCTGAAAAGACATCTTTTCCTCTTCCTCCTTTATGAAGAAGTGGGGGAATAAGGGTAGAGAATTTGGGGAATGACAGGGATGGATCTGTTCATATGCTGATCAATTTCACTTTTTTTCTTTTTTTGTCATTCATTGTTATAAGAGACAGCTCTAACCTGTGGAAATTTCATTAAAACTTTGAAAGTAGGAGTGGCCAGGTGGTACAGTGGATAGAGCACCAACCCTGAAGTCAGGAGGACAAATCTGGCCTCAGATACTTAATACTTCCTTAGCTGTGTGACCCTGGGCAAGTCACTTAACCCCATTTGCCTTAGCAAAAAAATTTTTGAAAGTATAAGGCAAAGGGGAAGTCTTTTTTCTAAAAGATAACTCAACTCATTATGTTCTTATATCAACAGCCAATTAGCCTTTCAAAATTTATGTATTTTATTCATTTCTTTTGGTTTTATATTTTCTAGATTTCACACAGCTCTCATCTTTCCTCTTCTCTCCTTTCACAGAATTAAAATCAAATGTATTGTGTATTCACGTGTTATTATTGCTGAGAGAAGTCTTAGGCCATAGACTGAATGCATCCCCTTCAGTCTATAAATATGGAAACTTGGGCAGCAAGAGGAAATGATTTCAGGGTCACTCAGGCAGTAAATGGCAGAGGAAGTTTTGAACTCAGGGCCTTTGCCTACAAATACAATACTCTTTTTCATTGTGCCAAATTGCCAGGCAAGTTTCAAGGACACAATTCTGGAAGGTGGGAAGGGGTCCAGAAACTCTCCTTCATGTGTCTGAGCATGGCCAGCTTCTCACCCATCATTCTGAAATGTAGTTATTCATTGCAGAAAGCTAGAGATCATTTACTCCAACTACCTCATGAGTAACAGGCAAAGTGGGTGAGTGAGCCATCCTGTCTAACCCAGTTCCCTTCATCACCTCAAGCCAGGAAGATGTGTACCAACACGAGAAAAAGCAGCGCAATGACTAAAGAAGGGGGAGGAAAGAAATCCTCTCAGTGAAAGCCTCCCAGAAAGCCAGTGGGGAAATTAATGAAATAAGTAAACCTTCCCCCAAAAGAGCCTTAAATGATTAATATAAGTACTCTGAGGTTATCGTTATATGTCCTTCCTTCTCAAAAGGACCAACAACATCAGGAGGGTGATGTCTTGACTTGCAAGTGGATTGGATTTAATTGAGGTTGGGCTGTGCAAAGTCACCAGCCATAGGTCAAGGCCATTGGCAATGGCCCCATTTTGAGGTAAAAGAAAATGAAATATCAGAACTTTTCCGCCTATTGGCTACATAAACTTCTATATGAAGTAAGTTCCATTCATAAGGCTTTGATCTAAATGGTTTTCAAGAGATAAAAATTGGAAGGGGGGGAAGGACACCATCCTTCTCTAACCTCCATCTTGGTCAAACAATATCTGAAATATTCTTAAATTTAGAGCTGGAGATAATTCTAAAGGTCCTTTTGTCCGAGCACCTCCCTCCATCTCATAACTAAGGAAATTAACTAGGAATTCAAAGATTTGTCCAAGATGTGCAGCTCATGCTACAAGGGAATAGACACAAGGGCGTTCTTCTAAGATCACTGAAAGGGATAGGAGCAATTTCATTTAGCTAAGTCTCGGTGAGGATATGATAGCTGTGTTTAAATAAAGCAGCAGCAAGTTGGAGTGGGGAAAGTGACAGAGTTAGAGGCAGAAGATCCGAATTCAAGTCTACCTGTATTTATGACACTTACTCTGTTTATATACATTATATATACATCATACATCTCTTTCATGTTATGGGGAAAGATATTTATAAAACTGAAGATGCTATGAAAATGGTAGTGATTATTAAATAATAGAAGCAGAGATGAGATAAGTGATTTCATCTGTACAAGGAACTTCTAGAAGAGAAATCTACTTTTTCTGCTGCAGGTTGGTAATTTTTCTGCAATTTATACCCTTAGAGAATTTCCTGTAGCACTAATAGGTTAAATGACTTACCCAGAGCGCACAATCTGAAGTAGAACTTGAATCTAGGTTTTTCTAGCCTTAAGACTAGCTCTTCATCTACTATATCTCATATATTTCACATTAAATATTAGTTCATGTTTTGTTTGTAATACCTGGGAGCATCCTCCAATTCACAATAGATAACCTGCACAAAACCACCCACTGTTGAAGATACCATGTGGGTCTATCTGTAAATACTCAAAACCATAGTTTGGGAGCCCCCACCTTGTGTGTACCTTTACTAGTCAGTCAGCCAGAGGAAACAGTTCTAAGCAAAGGCATTTAATGAAATAGCTCAATTAAGAAAAGTAGGAGCTCACACAGCTAGGGCTAGTCTCCCTCAACCACACAAAACCATCAGTGGGAAGAATAAATATGTGGCTGGGCATACATATTTAAAATAATGTCTGGAAAAGACCAAACTTAATGGAAACAATTCATCTAGCAGAAAATATATAAGAAAAACCAGGAGGAAGCGGATTAGAGGGATAGTAAGGTGAGGAGGCATCTCAGTGTAGAACTGAGCTGTAACCCCAGTTACATGTTTAGCATATGTACCTCCACATGTACACCCATTCCACAAGCAATTCCCACAGACGTGGCCCCCATATTTGTGTCCTCTCCATACTTGCTTCCTATATGAGTATGTCTTCGTATGCCCTAGCTTACACATCCCATGTGTATAGAAACTGCCATATATAATTCCACCGGACAAAGGATGTTAATGCCTTATGTTTTCAGCTTCTGTTTTTAACCAGAGTCCTTAGTAGTTAGATTTGTTTCTTACTCTTACTCTTACTCACAGGAAGGTAAGTGAACTCTACCATCACTTTTAACTTAAGACTTAGAGACTTTCTTGTTAACTTTCTCCTTTAATCATTATTGATCACGAAAAAGATATTTTTGATATATTGTTAAAAAAAAGTTTTTGTACAAACAAAACTAATGCAGACAAAATTAGAAGGGAAGAAAAATGTTTTTACAGTCAAAGGTTCTGATAAAGGCCTCATTTCCAAAATATATAGAGAATTTACTCAAATTTATAAGAAATCAAGCCATTCTCCAATTGATAAATGCTCAAAGGATATGAACAGACAATTTTCAGATGAAGAAACTGAAACTATTTCCAGTCATATGAAAAGGTGCTCCAAGTCATTATTGATCAGAGAAATGCAAGAGAAAGGGACCCACGTGTGCAAAGATGTTTGTGGCAGCTCTTTTTGTAGTAGCTAGAAACTGGAAACTGAGTGGATGCCCACCGGTTGGAAGATGGCTGAATAAGGTATGGTATATGAATGTTACAGAATATTATTGTTCTGTAAGAAATGTTCAGGAAGATGATTTTAGAGAGGCCTGGAGAGACTTATATGAACTGATACTAAGTGAAGTAAGCAGAACCAGAAGATCATTGTTCATAGCAACAGCCAAGATTATATGATGATCAATTCTGATGGATGTGGCTCTTTCCAACAATGACATGATTCCAACCAGTACCACTTGTTCAGTGATGAAGAAAGCCATCCACACTCAGAGAGAGGACTGTGGGAACTGAATGTGGTTCACAACATAGCATTTTCACTCTTGTTGTTTGCTTACATTTTATTTTGCTTCTCTTTTTTTTCTTTCGCAGCAGGATAATTGTATAAATATATATATACATATATTGGATTTAACATATATTTCTACCATGTTTAACATATATTGGACTACTTGACATCTAGGGGAGGGCATGAGGGAATGGGGAAGAAATTGGAACATAGGGTTTTGCAAGGCCAAATGTTAAAGAATTGTCCATGCATATGTTTTGAAAAATAAAAAACTTTTGTATTTTTGTTTTTTCTTCTCGGGTTATTTTTACCTTCTTCATAAATCTGATCTTTCTTGTGCAACAAGATAATTGTATAAATATGTATACATATTTAACATTTATATTTAACCTATACTTTAACATATTCAACATGTATGGGACTAACTGTCATCTAGGGGAGGGGGTAGAGGGAAGGAGGGGAAAAGTTGGAACAGAAGTTTTTGCAAGAGTCAATGATGAAAAATTACCCATACACATATTTTGTATATAAAAAGCTATAATACTTTTTCCTCTAAAAATGCAAAAACCCTAACATCCAATAATTAGATCAGGGGAAAGAACCTTCCTAGATTGTTTTCTTTCTAGGAATGGTCAAGGAGATTCAGAAGGATGAGGATAGTGTCCTTGGAAAAAACAAGAAAGCTTAGAAGAGGGGAAGGGTTGGGATTAAAAATAATGAGTTTTATTGGGACATGCAATGAATAATCAAGCAGGTGATGGGATGGGGGCTTCTTCACAAGATGTGGCCCCTGAATGGTGACAGAGAACTTTATAATTACTCTTTACACAATTGGCTAACTGGATGAGCCAAAAAAAAAAAGACTTCAGGAATCATTAGTGGAAACAAGGAGTCAGCTGGAGGAATGATGAATCTACTGGGTAACAAGATTTGCTGATAGATGCTGATCAATGGAAATGTTAGAAAGGATGGAGAATAATGAAAGGAAGCCAAGATGTCAGGTCCAAGGGGCAGATAACGAGCATAGTCATTGATTCAGGTCTGGGCCAACACAGTTCTAAGTGTGAAGCTGAGAAGAGTCAATTCCATCTCCGATCCACCTTCCACGAACCTGACAAATCGATGCTAGTAAAACATAGACCTGCATGTCACCTCCTGGCAGTGGTTCCTATTGCCTCTCAAACAAGCAAACTCCTCGGCCCAGACACACAAAACCTTCTTCAATCCTCAGTCTTTTATCCTATCATTTCCTTTCCCATATTCTCCACTCTAGTCCGACTGACCTAGTAACTGGCGCCTGTGCATGACATTCCATTTCCTGCATCTCTTGTTTTGCACAGAGGATCCCCCAGGCCTGGGATGCAATTTCTCCATGTTATAAAATCCTGAGCTTTCTTCAAAGCACAGTTCAGGTTTCACCTCCTGCATGAAGCCTTCCCTGATTGCTACAGTTCTTGTACTCTTCTTGTGGAAATTACTTTGTATCATTGCATATTTACTCACTTGCCCACATGCTGGATCTTGTCATCAAATCAAAATTTCGGGTATTTTCTCCAGCCGACTCCTGTGTCTGGCAAGTTCTCCCTCCTCATCTCTGCCTCCAGGCTTTGCTGGCTTCCTTTTGGTCCCAACTAAAATCTGGAAGCCTTTCTCAACTCCTCTTAATCCTTGTGCTTTCCTCTGTTGATTTTTTCCTATTTATCCTGAGTAACTTGATTTTATGTATTTGTTTATTGTCTCCTCCATTAGACTGTGAGCTCCTTGAGAGCAGAGACTATCTTTTGCCTCTTTTTGCATCATGAAGGCTTGGCACAATGCCTGACATACAGAAGGTGCTTAATAAATGTTATTGACTAAAAAGGGGGCTTTTAATTTTGCTGTGTAGCCTCAGCTCCAAAATGGTGAATGGCACTTGATGCAGAAAGACAGTTCCTTATAAGCAACTTCCTTTCCCAATGCAGAATGGCACCCTTTCTACAATCTAGTCTTCAAGTTGCACGGCACATCATAGGTGCTTAATAAATGTTTGTCGAATTTGTCATTGTGATGGAGAGAGCCATTTGCACGCAGAGAGAGAACTGTGGGGACTGAATGTGGATCACAACGTGGTAGTTTCACCTTTTTATTGTTGTTTGCTTGGTGTTTTTTTCCTTTCTCATTTTTGTCCCTTTTGATCTGATTTATTTTTTTTTTGTACAGCATGATAAGTGTGGAAATATGTACCAAATAATTACACATATTTAACCTATATTGAATTATTTGCTATCCAGGGGGAGGAGACAGGGAAGGAGAGAAAAATGGAACACAAGGTTTTACAAGGATGAATGTGAAAACTATCTTTGCATATATTTTGAAAAATAAAAAAGCTATTATTATAAATAAATGTTATTTTGACTAAAAAAAGAATTTGTCAATGAATGATCAAATTAAGTAGGTCAAATGAAAGGAAAAACCTGCTATTTAGATGGTACTAACCTGGGCTCAGAGACTGGGTGAAACCAGACAGGAACCCCAGAAATGGGTTAAGACCATGAAAAGTTGGAGGGCATCAGGAGAGAATGGGTTAGGGTACTTCTGCCAAAGTATACTTTGGCTTATCCCCCTTACTTTTGTGCCTTGAAAGGGGCAAAGCTAAGTGGTACAGTGCTTTGAGCTTTGAACTTGGCATCAGGAAAATCTGAATTGAAATCTACTTTTATTACCTGTGTGCTGCTGGCCAAATAATTTAATCTCTGCCTCCCTTTCTCTTCCAGAGCCATCTGGGTCTAGTGGCAAGATATAGATGAGGACGACTGGAGATGGCCCTAGATGCAGTGGGAGACCAGAGCTTTTTTAAATTATTAATACTATAAAACCCTTATTTCAGTCCCTAGGTGCAAAGTCTTGGATGCCCGGCCCAATCTCAATCCTAGTGATATTTATTTGAGATCTAAACTGATTTATCTCAGTTAGATGGTAAGATATTATAAGGAAGATGAGATTAAACAATAAAAAATAAAAATGAGATTAAAAAATAAAAAACCCAAGAGAGGAGTGTGGGAACTGAGTGTGGATCACAATATAGCATTTTCACTCTTTTTGTTGCTGTCTGCTTGCATTTTGTTTTCTTTCTCATTTTTTTTCCTTTTTGATCTGATTTTTCTTGTGCAGCAAGATAATTGTATGAATATGTTTACATATATTGGATTTAACATATATTTTAACATGTTTAACATATATTGGATTACTTGCCATCTGGGGAAGGGTTAGGGAGAAGGGGGGAATTTGGAACACAAAAGTGTTGCAAGGGTCAATGTTGAAAAATTACCCATGCATGTTTTGAAAATAAAAAGCTTTAATAAAAATAAATATAGATGAATGAATGAATGAGTGAATGAATAAATAAATAAGCAGATAAATAAATAGATAAATGAATAAATAAATGAATGGATGGATGGATAGATAGACAGATAGATAGATGGTAGATGATAAATAAATACAAACAAAGGCAGGTGTAAAGATTGAATCGTTTTTACAATGTGAAATCTTCTCCAGGTTAGCCTTATCCCCTGGGCATTTGGGGGAGAGGCAGGAACCTAAGATGAGTGATGGCTACCAGTCTCATCTTTGAGGGGAGGAGGCAGGAGGTCAGAGTACCCTGCTATGCCAGCAGTTATAAAGTCTGGACTTGGGCCCTTTAGAATCAGGCAGTACTCCAATCTCCCGCTTTTCCAAGTTCTAAAATTGCTTGTGATTGATTGCACTTGTATGACCTATATCTGAAGCTTACTATCTCTGAGAAGGAAGAGAGGAAGGAAGAAGTGAAGGATAAAATTTGGAACTCAAACTTTTTAAAATTTTAAAACATTGCTTTAACATGTAATTAGAGAACAAATAAAATATATTTTTAAAAGTTGTTGGCATTTAATCTCTATTGGATTTCTTGCTGTCTTGGGGAGGAGAGAGGTAAGGAAGGAAGGGAGAGAGAAAAATTCAGAACACAAAGTTTTACAAAAATGAATGTTGAAAACCATTTTTACATGTATTTGGAAAATAAAATACTATTTAAAAAGAAATGGTAAACACATAAAAAATAAAAACAAAAAAATTGTTGGGGGTTTTTTAATTGTATGTGATTCTTTTCTAGTCTTTTTCATAATCAATAAGTAGTAACAGGTTAACAGACTGACAAAAATCACAGTTCCAACTATATTAAGAAGAATAGGGAAATAGATTCTATGAAGTTCATTTTAAAGGATGTGCTGTATTGAAAACCTATTGACAGCGACTAGAATGACTGATACACTAGCATAGGCTTTAAGTCCACATTGCAATTTAAGTTGGGAATAAGGGCATGTTTCTTGTATAATCAACATTGATAGAATATATATATTTATGTATGTATATATGGGGGGCCTGAGGCATTTGGGATTATGTGACTTGTCCAGGGTCCCATAGCTAGGAAGTGCTAAGTGTCTGAGGGCACATTTGAACTCAGGCCCTCCTGACTTCAGGGCTAGTGCTTTATCCACTGTGCCACCCAGCTGCCCCAATATAATATAATAGACTAACAATCTATAAAAAGGCCCATGAAATATATGTTCATAAACGTATTTTAAGATTTAATACTCAACAAACAAACACCGTTCAACAAACATTTATTAATTCCTGCTGCATACAAGGCAACATACTAAGCACCAAGGATACACTAGCAATAATAAAGTATATCTATAAATAAAATTCACAGGAGAACAAATATAAGCCACCGGAATTTTCTTTTTCTTTTTCATCTAGACCTGTGATTTTATCAGGGTGGGGACTTTGCAACATGGAAACTTCCTTCCCAGATGGACACTAGCAACTCTTCTATAACTTATAATCTAAGAGAGTCACATAGGGACTCAGAGAGGGAATGAGACTTTCCCAGGATGATGCAGCCCAGGTGGGGCAGAGGCAAGATTTGAATCCAGTTCTTCCCCATCAAGACTGTCCTTGTACTCATAAGGCCATGCTTTCTCTTAGTACAAGATATCTCAGGCTTTGTGAATCCTGCAGGGAAGTGGGGTCATTGTCTTCCCGACTTTCCCCTCAGCACAGACATCATGGGGATGACTTCATGAGCTGAGCATGATGCTCAGGGTAAGAGCTAATCCTCTTCTCTACACAAGCACAAAGGATAAAGACTTCTTTGTTAGGGACGGGGACCAAAGGACCAAATGGGGCAAATCGAGGAGATGGCGGCCACCTGCCCTGTTTCCGCTTCTCTCTCCGTTGACGACGAGATTTATATCTCATAGTTTCTGAATTTCCGCAGGAGCTCCGAAGGGGTGTCTCCTGACCAGCGAAAACGCAGGTGCCAGGGGTTGTCAAATGGAAAGCCTTTAAAAGAAAAGAATCGGCTTTTAGAAATCTAAGAGAAGGAAGCCAAGCTTTCAACAACAGAGTCCAAAAGCCTTTAAAGTGGCCGGGACCCTGGAGGTCATCTGGTCCAACCTGGGCCCGACAAGTTTCCTCTCTACATCATAGCAAAAACCCAATGCCTTCCAATGAGAGGTACCGCTCATCTGGAGATGCAGCCAGTTTGGGTTAACATTTTTAATCAGTTAACTAAATTTTTTTACATCAAACCTAAACTTGTTTCTCTGCAGCTTCTGTCTATTGTTCCTACTTCATAACCCACCTGGAAAGGACCCCAGAGGCCATAAAATCCGACCTTCTCAGTGAATAGGCAAGAAAACTTACCCAAAGGCAGTAAGTTTGGGGGATGAATTTGAACCCAGGTCCTCTGACTACAGAGTATTATCCTTCCTACCCATGGTCTTTGACACTAAAAAGTGGGACCTGTCTTCCATATGCAATGATATGTTCTCCTCCCCATCTTCCCTTATCCAGGATAATCATTCCCAGCTTCTCCCATTGATCCTCATGCATCGTGACCTTGAGTCCCTTCCCCAACCAAGCTTGTTAGTGTCATCCCTAAAACATGGAAACATAACAAGACTTCACTGAAGTAGCTGAAATGTCAGACAAATAGAGGCCTTCTGGGTGAATCAGTCTTGGGGGAAGGCTATTCATTAAGCCGTGTTTTAGATTCGTAACTAGGAACCAGGATTTAGCTGGTGGGAGCCCCCCAAAGATTTCAAATACTAGGACCTGTATGGAATAGATGATATTGGGAAACATGTCCTAACTCAAGTAAAAAGAGTTTTGATCTGGAGATTATTGGTCTGGAGGTCTGCATTCAAATCCTATCACTGATATTAAGTGCATGCCCCCAGAAAAGTCATTTTTCTTCTCCGACTCTCAATTTTCTCATCTGTCAAATGGGAATGCTATACCACCCTGCACTACCTACCTCATGGTATTATGAAGAAACCATTAAACCATAAAGTGTTACAGAAATGAGATGATCAGAATAGTAACTAGGATGAAACATGTCCTCAGTTGGGTAGGGAGGGGTGGGCAGAGATCTCAGGGGAGTGATAACAAGTACTGTGAAGAAGGTAACCTCCCCCCACTTTCAAGAGAGAGCTCAGAATTGCTACAAGACTGTGGAGGCCATAAACTCCAAACCCATCTTTTTTTTTAATGAGATAAATGGGACACAGAAAAAGATCACAGAGTTAGTAATTATCTGATGCTGGATTTCGACCCAGACCTTCTTGACTTCCTGATCTTCCCTACACATCGCACCACATTAGACGTATAACATGGAAATAGCCAGGTGGCTCACTGGATAGAGCACCAGCCCTAAAATCAGGAGGACCTGAGTTCAAATCTGACTTCAGACACTTAACACTTCCTGGCTGTGTGACCCTGGGCAAGTCACTTAACCCCAATTGCCTCAGCAAAAAAAAAAAAAAAAAGAAAAAGAAAAAAAAAGTATAACATGATATAAATTACTAAAGTGCTGGAATGAACCAGGAAAATGAACCTTGATTCAGATGCTGCTTTAGACATTGGTCTTTGTAACCAATGGGCACATATCATTTAGGCATGCAAAGCCTTGGTTTCCTATCTGTAAAATAAAGAAGTTGGACTGCACAATGTCTAATGGTCACTGCCAGTATCAAATCTAAGCCTCTGATCCAGTAGTTTACTATGCTAATTCACTTTTTTGCTAACCCAGTGGGAAGCTCAATCATTTCCATAGAAGGAGAATCATCACCATGATCAATGCCCTCTCAGATGTGGTTCTCATTAAAGGGCACAAGCCTGGTCACCCTTCTGGAGCTAAAAGTCTGAGTAGGAGGAAAAGGACAATCCTAAAAAGGAAGTCCAGCCTAGAACTAGTCAATGATCTCTTCTAGTAAAACGTATGTTCTAGCACAGGTTTCACTGCCAAACACGGCCTCTCTGAATTCAGAAACCTGCCAGTTGTCAAGGAATCCTGGAATGAAATTCACCACAGGACCAATTTTCATCCAAACTAGCACTGTATGAACACTGTATTATCAATGTAGACTCTCTACTCCTACCAAGAACCTGGGAGGAAGGATGTTCTCGTCAACCCAGAGGTCAGCATTGTAAACGGGTTTGGATAGAACCCCCATTAAAATAAATCTCTGCATCTGTGAGTTTGAACAAAGCAAGGGGAGAGATGGGAACTGTAGGAAGTAGAACTTCAAATGCTGATCATTCAAGGTGAGATTAAAAGTTCCTAGTATACAAGAGCGAAAGAAAAGGAAAAGGCCCAATATGCACAAAAGATGTTTGTAGCAGCTCTTTTTGTGGTGGCAAAGAATTGCAAATTGAGGAGATATTCATTAATTAAGGAACGGCTGACCAAGTTGTAATAAGTGTTTGTGAAGGGAATACTACTTGGGTTTCAGAAAAACCTAGAAAGACCTACATGAAGAGATGCAAAATGAAGCATACAGAACCAAAACAGTATACACAATAATACTGTTTATAACAATATTATAACAATTAGCAATATGAATGACTTAGCTACCCTAATCGATACAATTCCAAAAGATCCATGATGGAAAATGCTATTACCTCTAGAGAAAAAACTAGAGATTTTTTTTATTTTATTTTTCTTGCTTAATTTTTTGCAACATGGCTAATATAAAAATGTTTTTCACGTCTTCACATGTATAATGGATATTATATTGCTTGTCTTCTCAATGGGTGATTAAGGGACTTTAGGGATAGAGAAAATTTGGAACTCAAAATAAAAAATTAATATTTTAAATTTTTTAATTAAAAAAGAGCAAAACAAGCAGAACCAGGAATACATTGTACACAATGACACTAAGAATGTGTGATGATCAATTATGAAAGACTTGGTTCTTCTCAGTGGTTCAGTGATTTAAAGCAATCCCAATAGACTTTGGACAAAAAATGCCACTTACATCCAGAAAAAGAACTAAGAAGACTGAATGTAAATTAACACATGCTATGTTCACCTCTTTTTTTCTGTTTTTTTTATCTCTCTCATGGTTTTTCCCTTTTGCTATGATTTTTTTCTCCCAACATAATTTATGTGTATAAAAATGTGTATAAAAAATAAATTTTTAGGGGCAGCTAGTTGGTATAGTGGATAAAGCTCTAGCCCTGAAGTCAGGAGGACTGAGTTCAAATGTGGCCTCAGGCACTTAACACTTCCTATTGTGTGATACTGGGCTTAACTCCAATTGCCTCAGCAAATAATAATAATAATAATTTTTAAAAGACATAAATAAATAAAAATAAATTTTAAAAATTATAATTCCTAGTACAGAATTGTGTACACTTTTGCTCTAGAAAACCAAATTTGATTGTGTTGGTGGAGAGAAGTCACAGGATGGAAACTCCCCTCTTGATAATACTAGCTCACAGATCTCCCCAGGACACTGACAGGGTAAATGATTTGCCCAGAGTTATATAACCAGGAAGGTCAGAGGAAAGACTTGAAAACAGGACTTCCTTAGTGTATCCACTATGTCAAGCTCTCTTTCACCCTACACATGCCTTTGTAGACCAAAATGGGTATTACCATACTTTTGGCATTAGACACACACACACACACACACACACACACACACACCAAACAAACAAAATCAAAAACTAGGTGCCCATAGGTGAGGGAATGGCTGACTGGCCTGACATATGAATGTGATAGAATATTACCCATCACAAAGAGTGAGAAATTCAGAAGTACATGCTTGAGCAAGTAAAGAATGTGAATGGGGACTGGGAGAGGAGGGGGAAGAAGCCAAGAATAAAAGAACAACATAAATAAAATCAACACCAAAAAAATTAAAATTTGGTTTAAGAGCAATGGCCAAACCTGACTCCAAAGGATTAAAGATAATTTTTAATGAATTTCTCTCCTCTCAGCAGAAAGGTGGGGATCACAGGTGCAGAGTGCTGTATATGCTGTCAGACATTGTGATAGTTCATTCAATTTAACAGTTTTTCTTTTTTAGTTTCTTTTTTTTATAAAAGAGAATTCTGAGCAGATGGCCATGGGAAATATCTGTGGCATGAAGAAAAAATATGCATGAATATCTAAACTATACATTTATGCTTTCAGAGGGAACAAGTATAAACCTGAGACCACGTTGCATGATACACATACATTTCAGGAGTCATTTTCCATACTTTTCATTTTTATCAAAGAGCTCAAATGAGATTGAGGATCTCGGCTGGCAGTCTGCCCAAAGTTGCAAAAGAAATCTGTGACAGCAGATGTCAAGCACCTGGGGCTTGCAGGAGATTAAAAAAGGCACCAGAGAGTGATAGATGAGAAATTGCACCGAGCTTTGTAAAATCTACTCGAATGCTTTTTTTTATTATTTCTTTGAATGCTGGGGCCATGAAAATTGCTCTATTACAAGGAAACAGGATTCTCTGTGACTATGCAGAGAGCATGCTGGGATCGAGCTCTGTGCTTCTCACAGCAGAGAGGCTCTATTTGAAAGACAGCAGGAAAACATAAGCTTCGCCAGAATCCCATCATTCTCCAGATCTGCTATCCAAAAGAAAGGCATCTGTCCTGCTTCCACTCCCACTCCAAGTAATGGCATGCCCAGCCTCAATTATCACCTGCTACGGGAAACTTCTGGGCATCTAAGTGGCTCAGTGGATGGAATAAGTGCCAGGTCTGGAGTCAGGAAGAGTTCAAATTGGACCTGTGTGATCTTGGGCAGGTCACTTCGCCCTGCTTACCTCAGTTTCCTAACCCTGGCAAATCTCTCCAATATCTTGGCCAAGAAAATCCCGAATGGGGTCATGAAAAGTCAGACATAAATGAAAAATACCTAAATAATAAAAAGGGCACTCTTTTCAGCACCTTCTCTTCAGTCAAGTTACAGAGGAACTAAGTGATTTGCCTATGTTTGCACTAGAGCTAGTCTGTAGCAGAGACAACAGAGAGTAGGGGAAAACATTCCATCTCAGGCATCAAGAAGATTTAGGTTCAAGGGTCATTTCTGGCTGGCCAAAAATGCCTCCTTTTCCCCTTGGTTGCACAAAATGTCCATGTACTTATGTAAATAAGATGGCTCTTTCTTTTTTCTTTTTTAACCTGATCTGTGATTTCATCAGCATTAGGAAGCTCCCAATGAGGAATTTGTTCTCCCAATGCAGGTTAGCCCCTGATGGGCAAGGATTAACTTTAGAGAATTGACTTTGGCTTGGAGAGGGCTGAACTGATAGTGTCACACTGGCAATACATGTTACAGGCAAGATTAAAATTCTGAGGTCACCTTTCTGGCCCCTCGATCACATGACCTTGATTTCTTATAGATGCTAATTACAATGATCTCTTTCAGAATTTATTATTTAATTTCATTTAATATTTCAAAATGTAATATTTTAGAGCAAAGATTCCTAATACAACTATGTGGCATTTTTTAAAATACTTCAATAATTTTATTTCAAGATATTTGGTTTCTTTTGTAGTTTTATAAAACATGATTCTCAGAAAAGGTCTAAAAGCTCCCATGACTCAAAACAGACTAAGAACCCTTTCTATAGGGATCAGGAACTAGAGCCTTGATTCCACTGGAATAGGGAAATCTTGGGAGAGGAAAGTCCCTCAACTAATGCCCTCTGGACCTTCTTGGAAGTTTATGGAGTTAAAGAGCTGCCTAGAATTAGTGATGTCAAACTCAAATAGAAATGGGGCTACTAAATAGTATATATGGTGCCCTGAAGGCCATAGATTTGCTTACAAAATCAAGTAGTAACATTATCTATGTTCCATTGCATTTTTATTCATTTTATGCAATATTTCCCAATTATATTTTAATCTGGTTTCAGGGACAGCTGGCAGAGTCTTTGACACTTTTGGTCAAGAGAATGAGTCATATTTGATAGGCCGGGATGTACCAAAGCAGGACATGAACCCAGGTATTTCTGGCTTCCAGATCATCTCTCTTTCCACCACTTAAACCTGTCTTTCAGTATCACCATAAAGAGGAAGAAGTGGAAATATACACAAAGTCTGCCAGAAGTGTTCTAGGTTTTTCCCCTTTTCTCCTGTAGCTATCTACCATGGACAGGACTTACTTGAGGAGTCTGGGCTTTGTGTGGACTTGTCCATGGTCCTAGGCTCTCCTTCTTCCTTGCTCTCTGTAGAGGAGCTCAGTCCTTTCTTGGCCATTTCTGGCTGGCTTCCTTCCTCCTCTATGTTGATGTCAGCTGAGTCAGGTTCTTCCAGCATCTTCTCCTTCTTGTTTCTGACAGCCCAGTGCATAGACTAGAAAAATTGAAATGGGAGACAGAGGCATGTTGTAGGTACTCGTGTTTTACATTTAACTGAAGGTGCTTCCACTAACCTGCTGCATAACCTTGACCACTAGGAGACTTTTTGTTATTCAACCATATCCAACTCTTTATAACCCTTTTGGGGCCATTTCCTCCTCCAATGGATGAAGGCAATCAGGGTTAAATGACTTATCCAGGGAAAGTCACAGTCCTCCTGAATTCAGGGCTAATGCTCTATCCATTGCACCATCTAGCTGCCCCCAAGAAAAAACTTTAAATGCATGCATGAGATATAACATGATAAGACTCGATAGAGAATTGGCCTCTAAACTAGGAAGATCTGACACACACCGGCAGGGTAACCCTAGCTAAGTCCTTCAATTCTCAGTGATCTAGGCAACTCTCTAATGCTATAATTTGCAGAGAAAAAGTTTTCCACCTACACTGGTAGAGGGAGTTTCTTTATCTATAAAATAAGAGATCCAGTCTTATCCCTATAATAACTATTATTGGTATCATTAATGATAATAATTAACATCATTAATAATACATGTATGTGTGTGCATAGTTCTTTAATATTCATAAAGTGTTTTATATTTGTTAATTCATTTGATGCTCAAAATCACCTCCCTGAGTTCAAATATAGCCTGTGATTTATTAGTTGACCTTATTAGCTGTGAGACTGCTATTATGTTACCTTCTGTTTGCCTCTGTTTTCTCAGCGGTAAATTGAGATTAATATTTGCAAGATTGAAACGAGAATCAAATAATATATTTGTACTTAGCATTTAGCACAGTGGATGACACATAGTAGGAGGCACCATTAGAAATGCTTATTTTGCTCCCCTTCTGTTTTCCAATTTATATGTCCCTGTACTGGTTTTTCTTGATTGTTTTTCTTCATTACAATGGAAGGCTCTTAGACAAGAGAGGGTGGAAATTATGAGAAAGTATGATTTTAAAAATGACTGATGTCAAAATGAAAGACATCAAGAAAACTTTTAAAAATAATTAACAGTGGTTTTCTAGCCTGTGTTTGCCAGCTCTGTGTAAACCAGTAATGTCTTTATAGTCATCCTCATTGGGCTATGAGTATTATTAATACCGAATCATTTGTTCCCAATGGATTCAATGCAATGGGACAAATAACATTCATTTATTAAGCAAAGCATTGTGCTAGCTAGGTATTGGGTTCTACAGACATATAAGAGAGCATCCCTGTTCTCAAGGAGCTTACAATCTGATGGAGAAAGAATGAGTATCCAAAAAGGGAGAGTGAGATAAGGGCTGATAAGAGGCCCAAAGAAGATGTGAAGAGAAATCTGAAGAAGGAGAGCTTACTTTCCCCTGGAGGATGGAAGTGGGGAGAGAGGATTAGGATTGACTTTGTGAAGGAAGAGACATCTCGATGATAGAAGAAGGGAATTCTAGACATGAGTATTGGCAACAAGACAGAAGGCAGAATGAGAATGAAGTCATTTTGCCTGGAATTCAGAACACAGAAAGAGTAATAAGAGACAATAAAGCTGCACAAGGACATCAGAGATTAACTCCGGTGGGCCTTAAATACTAAAGTCAGATATCAGGATTTATTTGGTAAGAGGGAGTCATGAAAAATTGCTGAGTAGTAGAATGACTCTAAACAAAAAAGAGATAAGTGCTGAATTTGGGATCAAGGGGCCCTAAGTCCTAATTGTGATTATGTTATGACCTTATGTGATCTTGATCAAGTCCCACCCATCTGTAAAATGGGGGGAGAGAATAATAAGACAAACTCCAAGGTTCCTCTCATTTTCAAATCCATGATCCTATGAGTTTTATGTTTGTCTTGCTTCAATTTAAAAATAATAATAAATTCAATTGCTTTTTATAATGTGACTCTTGATTGTTTTTTTTCCTTCTGAGTCACTCTCAACAAAAGAGAGGAAAGTGTTCCCCTGCAGTGTTTTAAGGAAATGCAGAATGAAGTTTGCTCAAATACAATGAAATCTTCTGCAAGCAATTCATTTTTAAATTCATAAAAATTATTCCCCAGATACCTGAGTGTATTTGTCATGCAGGGCACTAATGACGTCAAGGGAGCTGTCCTTGGTGGGATGACTCACCCCCATTCAATGAAAAGCAATAAAAGCTCATGATAATAACAGTGGAGAGGAAGTACAGCAGAGAGGAAGAGATTTGGGGAGAGTGAGGAAGCCAAGAGTTTCAACTCACAGGGCATAGAGTCAGTAGTACAAATAATGGAACAGATGCCCAAATGTATAGACACTGAATACCAAAAACAGGAACTTATTCAGGAGCTTATTGGACAGTATTCTTTTTAAAAATTCAGGAGGTAAAGGAAAGGGGAAGGATAGAATTTATAACATCAAATATTTTTAATTAAAAAAATCCATCTGGTTAATGAATTTACTGCCATTAGCTCATAGATTTAGAGACCTTAGAATCACTTATTTTAAACCCTTCATTTTACAGATAAGAAAACTGAGAGCCAGAGTTGAAGAGACTTGTCACATGGGTAGTAACTAGCTGAGCCATGATTCAGAGTCATAGCCTCTGACAACTAACTCTAAATCCAGCTCTAAATCTTGAAATGTCATAGATTTACAACTGGGGGGGATATAATGTTATTTAGACCAACCCTCCATTTGACAGATGAAGAAAAGGAAGCCCTGGAGCTGCTAGATGGGAGCACTGGTTCTGGAGTCAGGATGACTTGAGTTCAAATTTGGCCTCAGATGCTTAACACTTACTAGTTGTGTGACATTGGGCAAGTCACTTAACCCAATTGACAGAAGAAAGGAAGGAAGGAAGGAAGGAAGGAAAGAAGGAAGGAAGGAAGAGAGGAAGGAAAGAAAGAAAGAAGGAAGAAAGGAAGGAAGGAAGGAAAGAAGGAAGGAAGGAAAGAAGGAAGGAAGGAAGGAAGGAAGGAAGGAAGGAAGGAAGGAAGGAAGGAAGGAAGGAAGGAAGGAAGGAAAGAGAAAGGACACTGAAAGTCAGAATTAATTGCTTTAGAAGAGTATCTTCTGAGTCCCTGAGGGGGTTGTGTTTGGCATGCAAAAGTTATGGGAAGAGTAAAGGTGATTTGAACATTAACATTCCCACACACGACATACACAAACAAACCCTGCCTACCTGAAGCAACCACAACATTAACAAACGGTACAGCCAATGTAACTTGGGCACAAGATATCCTAATCCACATGACATTTACTTTCCTCATTTATTTAAACAGAAGAAATAGACTGAAAGCGGTAGGACTTCAAACACATCAGATTACATAACATGAGAATCACAAGCCAGAGGACAGAATGTCCATGAACATGAGAGAGCAAGAAACAACAAAAATTGGCCACCCAGAAGTCTTGTAAATGAAAGCCAGTGCTACACAAAGACCAGGGTTTCAGCACATCTGGATCAGATTGATAAAAGCCAACTAATGGTAGAACTCCAGATAAGCTATCCATCTTAACTTTGCCAGTAAGATAAAGCATTCAGCCTGTAAGATTCAAGATTAATTATCAGAAGGCTAGTGAGGTTCATGGATGAGCAAAAGCTTAGGGTTTGGTTTGTTGGACTGGTTGGTGAATTGGTTTGTTTAGGACTTTTTCTTTTCTTTTCTTTTCTTTTTTGGAGGATGAGGGTGAGGGATTTATCTTGCAATTACAAATGGAAAAAGGAATGAATATCTAATATAAAGGATGCATAAATTAGTAGTGAGTCTCTGAAGGAGAAGTGATTCCAAAAAAAAATCCCCAACTAAATCAACATTTTCTATTAAAAGAATTTAACAATAGAAATAAGCAAAAAAAATGAACTACAAATCAAAGAAGTAACACTTTTGGTTTTGGAAAAGAGAGTTATTAAAGGACATATGGCATATTGCTACATACAAGAGACTGAACGTGGTCAGAAAGAGCAGGTAGAGTCATTTAATTTATCTGTGCTTAAAATCACTATCCCGCCCCATCACCAAATGTCATTCACCAAGAGAGAGACAGCTGGAATTTATTTCTAAGTGTGTGAACTGAGTTTCAGTGATAAGATAGATTTACTTTTGATTACTTGTATAGATACCAACCCAACATAAAGGATATTAAATTCCTTAAACAAACAACTGTCACTTTTTTGACAGTTAATTTCAAAAAAATCATTTAACTCATTAGCGAAAGAAAAAAACTTTGCATTTCCTATATTATGTCTGCACTAATCCTGTGCAACTAATCACTGTGCAAAAGGACAGTGTAGTCACTGTGGTAAGCCCTGTGGTCACAGAAAAGAGAAAAAATCCAGTCCTTACTCATAAGGAGCCCACGATCTAATAAGGAGATACCAAACAACCATGTACAAACAAGTAGGGAATAAGTAATAGAGGAATTAAGAGCGGTTGAAGAGTAGAATTTTAGTTAGAACTGAAGGGGGTCAGGAGGCACAGATGAATAGAGGGAGCCTTCCACAAATGGGGGACAGGGAATGAGACACCTGAAGGTAGGGGATGGCACATCTTGTTTGAGGAACAGCCAGGAGGTCATTTCACTGGATCAAAGGGTATGTGGTAGAGAAAAAGATGGAAAAAGACTAAAGGGATGTGGGCAATTGAATTATGAAGGGCTTTCAATAGCAAACAGAGGATTTTGAATTTGATCCTTGGAGGTGCCGCTGGAGTAGGCGGTGTCATGGTTCGACTGGCATAAGGAGCCATTGGAACCTACTCACCATGGCGGTGACGTGCCTGAGCCTCTTTGGAAGAATTTTGTCTGTTCTCCATCCCTTGTCCCTTGTGTCATGTATTCACAAACTCCTGAATATAGGTGGGGGTTTTTTACATGAAAATGATAATAAAACCTCACGGATCATCAATTTAGAGCTGGAAGGAACCTTAAAAGACATCCAATGCAATCCTCTCATTTTCTAGATTAAGTTGCTAAGCTAAGTAAGGCCCAGGAAAGGGCATGACTCACACAAGATCTCACAGCTAGAAAGAGCCAGAGAGAAGGTTAACATCCAAGTCTTCTTCTCTGTCCATGATATTACCCTGCACCAATGCAGTCCTAGCATGTCTTGCTTTAGAGAATACATAAGTAAGTGAGCTTCGAAAGATTTGCATGTAAGATTGATTTGACTATTGATTTTCATTATGAAATTTGAAATGTTCCTATGAAAATAATCTTGACCCCAAAATCAATTAAAACATTTTAAAGTGTAGCAGATCTTTAAAAATATATATTATTTAAATTTAAATTAAAATATAATTAAGATAAAATGCAAATAATTGATATATGAAAAATTAAAAGCAAACTAACTGCTATAATTTCTCTACTTAGCAAAAGATATTAGTGGTTGTAAAGAAAAAGTTTATATTAAAAATTCCTTGGCTTATATCCAATCACCTTTCCTCCAGGGGTCTTAAGGCATCAGTATTAGAGAAAGTCAAGGGCCAATTAGGCCTTCAACCTGAGAAGATTTTATTGCTACAGATTCGATTCTGGAGAAAATGCTTCCCTTAGCAATCACTGACTGCCACACACAGCTCTCAGAACCATTTCTCAGTTGATCAACAACTATATATCTGTACTCCGGACTTTGTATGATGCCAACTTTGTGGACTTGGCCTAGGGCCATAATTCCTATCAAAGAATGAGTCTTGTAGTAGCTTCAGAGTCAGTACTGTACCCAGAATACATTGAGTCTTCAAAATGCTCACATAGGCCTAGATGGAGATCATTTGGAGACCCCTTAATAATTAAGTAGGATTGACTCCTGTGTGCAAACCTGGAGTAACATGTTGAGGGATTAGAATCCTGACACGCAATTTTGGCCAGTCTCCTCCCAGAATAGACCAGAGTATTGTTAAAAATCCACACTTGTCTTCTGATCTAACTAGTTTTTTATGGGACTCGAGGCACAATAGGACAGCTCACAGAAGGTTCTTATCTGAAGCACAAATTTCTACTCACCCTCCACTATTTCTCTATTATTCCATGGATGGAACAGGAACTCCTCTGTTTGGAACAACCTGTCCTACATCAGTACTTCTGCACACCCCCTAAGTTGCCACTCTATTGGTCTAATGGTCATTCTGATCACATGATATTCCATGGAAAGTAAAGGGACTGGCGCCAGTCCAATTTAGGTGAGAAAAATGGTAAATTTTCAGTGTAAGAGCAGAACCAAGAGAACATTGTATACAGTAACAGCAATATTGTTTTAAGAATGACTGAGCAAATAAGTCATCTTAACTATTAAGGATTAACTATAATTATTAATTAACTATATTAATTCTCTATATTATTAACTATAATTAACCATATAAATTATACTATATTAACTCTATTAATTATTAACTATAAAGGATATTTGAAGGAAGACACTATCTGCATCTAGAGAAAGAAATCATAAATAGAAGCATGTATAGAATCAGTTTATATATCTATCTCCATATGCATACACACACACACACACACACACATATATATACTTATTTGTTTCTAATGGCAGTCATCTCTCATTAAGAAAGGAAAAAGGAAAGAAAAAAAGGAAAAAGTAGATTTTTTTCATGTATAGTCATCTTTTTTATTATACTATGCTATGTCAATGCTTGCTTTATCCCATAAATTAAAAATAAAATAAACAAATGAATGTGGGGGGAAATTTTTCAGTGTGAGCATTTATACCTTGGAAATAAGCAAAAACTCTAAATCAGGACTTGATTTATTAAACTTCAGAAACAGATAATAATGCAGATTAAACTTAAATGTGTAGCACGTATACATTTTTGTTCTAAAAGTCTATTTGTTATTTTTTACCAATTAGGCCCTGAGCAGCTCCCATCTCCTCCACTACACTGTAAGTCCTTTAAGAACAGGGACTGGTATTTTACCTTTTTTATAACTGAACACAGACCAGGGCACACAGTAGGCACTTAATAAGTGCTTTGTAGCTGCTGGTTCAATGTTTCTGTACCATTTTGTATCCCTAGAACGTTCTCCCTCTACACCTACACCTCTTAGAAGCTCTTTTTCTTCAAGAATCAGCACAGATAACCCCTACAGGAGACATTTTCTGTTCCATCACAGAGAGTGTCTACCATGCAAGGTTACTTTTGTATGTGACTTGCATGTAGTTCTATAAATGCATCTTATGTCTCCCATTTGAACATAACAATGTTAACAATGTTGTCTCTCCCTCCTTACTATCATTTGTCAAGAAATGAAAAAGGGGGTGGAGAAGTTCAGAGAAACCTTGTATGAACAGATGTCCCTATATAAACAGATGTAAAATGAAGTGCACAGAACAAAGAGAATAATATATACAATAATAACATTGTAAAAGCAAACAACTTTCAGAGACTTAAGAACTCCACTCAAAGCAATCACTAGTCATGATTACAGAGAACCAGTGATGAATGTTACTCTTTTCCTCACAGAGAGATAATTAACTAAATATGAAGAATTAGACATGCATTTTTGTTCTATTTGACTTTTTAAATTTGTTAGAAGGGTTTTATTTGTTTGTTCCCAGTGCAAGTGGGAGAGCAGGGGGGAGACTTTTTCAAGAACACAACCTCCTTGAGGACAAGAACTGTTGCCCTTTTATTCTTGCTTCCTTAGTATTTATCACAGAGTCTGGAACATAGTAAATACTTATTGATTGATTAAAACTCAACTGAAGTTAAATGAAGACTCATTGTCAAAAATGAATGGCTCACAAAGCACAAGTTACAAATAATTAGTATGCATCTATGATTATTGCAGTCACAAATAGAAATTAAATTAGTAAAACTTTCAGATATTTTGTTACCTTCATCTAGAAAAGTCTTACAAAATCAATAATAGATTTTTTACCAAAGTTCCTTGGTCAGTTCCCAAAGAAAAATAGGTGCTTTTAGCAGATTATGCAGAGCATCCAGAAATAAATACTACTTCAGTTTTTTTTTAAATCATAACCAATTCCATAGCTCCTACCCAATGCAGTCATACAAATTCTTGAATGTGCCACTGATAGTGTGAACACAGCAGCATGAGGACTTTCAAATGGATGACATTTCATGTGGATAGAAGATATTTACAGCTTGTTAACAATTTAAGTTAATAAGGTAATTTCTGTGCTAGCCAATTTTTTATGCTCAATTCAAATGATGGATCAGTTCTACCATAGGTTCTGTGTGACTTTGGGTAAATGTTGAGGATCCAGTTTCCTCAAATGGAAAAATAGGAAGCTGAATTAGATGGTCCCTGAGATCCTTTCTACTCAGAGATCTAGGATCAAATTCACTGATTGATAAGAGTCAATGGGATCAGGAAGACCCATTTATTGAACTAACCAAAGTAATCCCAAAAATCTCAAGTGAGTCACAGCAACTACCAAGTTACTCAGATAGTAAGTAGCAGAGCCAAGATTTGAACCTTGCACCTCAAGTCCAAATTCAATATATAATGATCCAGTGGAGAATGCATAGTTTCTTCCACAGTAGATTACTGGATCTCTTCTCCACCAGTGACCCTTACAGAAAGACAAAGATCTACTCTACAGTGGTACTTAGCAATACTTGCCACATGACCATCAAAGAGAGAAACCTACTGTTTTGACTGAGTTACTCAAAGCTTCCCACTGGTGGAAAGGGATGGGAATCCTGCTTCTCCGCCAGTAGTCATAGCGATCCCGACTCTCCTCATTGGTCAGAATATCCTTGGCCTTCTGGAGCCTCTGGAAATTTTCCACTGGGGAAAAAAAAGGACAAACAAAAAATACTTTTTTAAAACCCAAAAACATGTTTCTATACTTTTGACCTAATGCACATGACAGAAAGAGCCTGCTCCCATATAGACAACCTGTTAGTCTCCTCATTTATAGTTAGGGTTTTGTGATTCTATTAATTCCCTTCTGTTTTAGATAAGATAGAGGCCAGATACCAAATGGGAATAATGGGGAGCAGAGGGGAAATAAAGGAAGGGGTTGAGGAGAAGTGAATAAATACATAAATACAAAGATGAGCAGATACAAGATAAATTGAGAAGAAGGAGCCAAAGGTTGAGGGGAAATGAATCAGGAAAAATTTTACAAAGGAGGTGATACCTTAGATGGTTAGTAATAATGCACAAAGCCAGCCAGGCAAGGAAAGGAACCAGAAGAATTTATTAAGTGCCCATGTGCTAGCACTGTGCTCAGAACTTTACTGATATTACCTCATTTGGTCCTTACAACATCCCTGAGAGATTGAGGAAACTGAGGCAGACAGAGGTTAAGTTGCCCAAGATCAAACAGCTAGTAAGCCTCTGAGACTGAATTAGAACTCCAGGGAGTTAAGAATTGAGACAGTAATCTAATTCCTTCATAATTATAGTCTGGTTATAGGTTAGTGAAAGTAATACTATTAATTTTTTCTTATTCAAATTCATGAGTTTTCTGAAATAAATCTCCCAGATCCCTTGGGGATGGGGAGGATCAATGGATCCCCATTTTAAGACCTCCTACTATATAGTGGGTACCTTAATTAACACTTGTTGAATTGAATTGTTCACCAGGCTGATGTTTCCCTCCTACCATAGGCACAGAGGCTATAGAGATTTTTTTTAGTGTTGTGAGTTAGGAATTATACGTTATGAGCTATCATTACATCATGCAAGAGGGAGACATCATTTGGGTTTTCTACCAGGAAATTTTGTGGCCTCTATTA